>NC_054373.1:183523551-183714125 GCF_017654675.1 Xenopus laevis
GGCCTTGTTTCTTTCACACAGATATGGATCTCCTACTGTGTAAATGGAATCTCAGCAGTGAGAGTGCACCTTATATTCATTTATCTGAATAAACAGAGAGATAATAAATTGGAAAGACGGCAGTTTTCCTTTAGTAACACATAAAGACTGTTAATAAGGAATGAAAGTGGCAGCACTGCCCTGTGAGACTCCGTTTTATGATTCTCAGGCAGCTGAGACTTCCCAAGTCATGAAAAAGCTTTGGAGGGGCCAAAGGTTCTGACTAATATAAGAGGTGTTGAGGAGGACAACAGTTTGAGGGAGTGGAGGAATTCTGCAGTGAGTTGCTGAGGAAACAAAGAGGTTTGAGGGAGTGGAGGAATTCTGAGACAGAGGAAAGTATCTGAGAAGGATGGCAGTTTGATAGAAAGAGGAGAGTTGGTGAGGATGACAATGGTGTCCAAGGAAGAAGTGAGTTGAGGAGGAAGCACAGAGGTTTGAAGGAGTGGAGGAATTCTGAGACAAAGGACATGAGAAGACAGTTTGATGGGAAGAGGAGAGTTGGTGAGGAACACTACAGTTTCTGAGGAAATACAAAGGTTTTGAGGTCCTGAGTAATAAAACAGGTTTTGAGGAAGAGGAAAGTTGATGGCAAAAAGTAAAGTTATACACTAAATGGCAGTGTGTTGGGAGTTTCCTTAAATGAGAAGGATCTAGGGGTCTTTGTAGATAACAAGTTGTCTAATTCTGGGCAGAGTCATTCTGTGGCTACTAAAGCAAATAAAGTTCTGTCCTGCATAAAAAAGGCATTAACTCAAGGGATGAAAACATAATTGTGTCTCTTTATAGGTCCCTGGTAAGGCCTCATCTGGAGTATGGGGGCAGTTTTGGACTCCAGTCCTTAAGAGGGATATAAATGAGCTGGAGAGAGTGCAGAGACTAAGTGCAACTAAACTGGTTAGAGGGAGGGAAGAGTTAAATTATGAGGGGAGACTGACAAGGTTGGGGTTGTTTTCTCTGGAAAAAAGGCGCTTGCGAGGGGACATGATTAGACTTTACAAGTACATTAGAGGACATTATAGACAAATAGCAGGGGACCTTTTTACCCATAAAGTGGATCACGTACCAGAGGCCACCCCTTTAGACTAGAAGAAAAGAAGTTTCATTTGAAGCAACGTAGGGGGTTCATCACAGTCAGGACAGTGAGGTTGGGGAATGCACTGCCGGGTGATGTTGTGATGCTGATTCAGTTAATGACTATAAGAGGGACTTGGATGATTTTTTGGACAGACATAATACAAAGGCTATTGTGATACTAAACTCTATAGTTAGTATAGGTATGGGTATATAGAATTTAATTAAAAGCAGGGAGGGGTGTGTGTATGGATGCTGGGTTTTCATTTGGAGGGGTTGAACTTGATGGACTTTGTCTTTTTTCAACCCAATTTAACTATGTAACTATGTAACTATAGGAAGAAGGGAGTTCCCTCTGAAAGGGGAGATTCAGAAATGGGAGCATGACTGAGAAATGAAAGTTTCCCACGTTAATGAGAATTTATAAGGAGAGCTAAGAAGCCTGGGGATCCTTTAGGAAGTTCATATAAAGTAGGGGAACCAACTATCATTTTCTGAAATGCTGTTGGCTGAGGTACAGTACGGAATGGTATCAAGTTTTATTTAAAGACCATAAACATAGGGCTGTGGCTTTTGGGGTGGACAAGGATCATTGGTGTCTACAATAATGAGGGAGATGCAGGGTTGTCTTGGCACTGCTGTGTGGTATGAGGTTACTTTAGTTACCTGCTTATTAACCCTACTATGTATTGGATGGGGGGTTACAAGTATAAGCTGGCATGCACCATTATTTATAGCAGACTCTCAGGGATTGAAGCCCCTTCATTAAATGTAATTCCATTGCCCTTTAGCTGTAGCACGCTCCTGATGAATCCATCTTTGTGTGCAGCGAGTGGGAATGATAGAGGGTCATTGTATCAGACTGTAGGGCAGCCTGTGTGTTTTGTGCAGCACAAGAGAACATTTTGCCTCTCACCAGAGCACAAGTCAGTCAGTGTCCTGATTATTTAGGGTTATATGTATCTCATGTGCTCCTTAGAGGCTACACAGGCTGCTACCAGCAACACTAATTAAATGGGATAATAATCGTTACCTTCATGTGATACATCATCATTTCATTCGCCAAGTGACTTCGGAACTGAGCCTCCCGGACCTGCTTGTACAACAGCGACTGGGGGAAGGGAAGAATAAGAGGAACTTCAATTCATTGGACAACATTTGGGCTAAACGGACTGAATAAAAATAGGGGAGATGATTACATGAAACCCCTAAAGTGGGCGATCATGTGATGAAAGGATATTGGACAGGACGGGTGGAGCTTACATGAGCAATGCTGATTCCACAATAGATGGAGAAAGCTGTAGCCAAGTCCTCATCAAACTTAGTGAAGCCAGGGCCATTAATTTTATTGACCAGTTCTGCCACACCAATGACCTCTGTACAGGAGAAACAAGTTGTGTGTCACACTTTCATAGGTGCCCAAAACCCCCAAACACTAGATTTATTACATTCCTGGAAACCCCATTCTGTTCTTAGCACTTTGGCTGAGTCTAAGTCTACTGTCTATGTGCCGGGGCATTTAATGTGTATAGAACCTTTATAGTGATTGGCAACTTCAACTTCAAAGTAAAGTCTTAGATGTTTTTGCGACTCTGTCAAACTGATCAGGACTATAAGGAAAAACATACACAACAGCCTGTTGGTGTTAAACTGGCTTGAGATCCCCACTTATCTCCATGTGTTGCCATAGAATTGCCCTTTTCGACAAACATTTCCCTAGACCCAGCTGGCCAGAAATGACTCCTAAACAAAAGTTACTCCTAGACTGGAGAAGTCTATGTCTAAAAGAACAGAATCCATTAGTGAAGTTTAGGCCCAAGTGAAAGGTCATCACCGTCCCAATAGGTCCCGTCCCATAAAACTATGTCTTAAACCACCCCAGAGGCTGCTGCCTTTATGCAAGTCACAGAATGTTTAGTCTCATCTTGGAGAGGCCACCAGAATGAGCACAAGCCTGGTGAGGTCACCAAGCAGGGCCGCCATCAGGGGGGGACAGGGGGGACAAGCGTACCGGGCCCGGGCATGAAGGGGGGCCCGGCAGCGCTGCATTTTTTAAAGATCCGGGCCCCCCTTACGAGCGCCTGAGCCGTACGTCTTGTCTCTTGCGTTGCCGAATGCGGAAGTGCCGAAAAGCCGAAGCCGATGCGCCGAAAAGATCCGAAGTCACGGAAAAAGCCGAAGCCCCGAAGCGCCGAAAAGACCCGAAGTCACGAAGCGCCGAAAAGACCCGAAGTCACGAAAACAGCCGAAGCCGAAGTCCTGAAGCGGTGAAAAGACCCGAAGTCACGAAAGGAGGCGAAGTTGAAGTACTGAAGCCATGAGTTCAATTCTACTGAACACCAGTTTGTGTGTTTTTTTTTTTTTAATCCCCTGGCCACCAATGGATTATTTTAATATTCTATAGGCCCCTGCCACCAATCTTTTTTTTTAAAACATTTTTTGGGGCCCCAATTTTTTTTTAACTCGTAAGGGGCCCCTTGCCACCATTGTTTTTTTTTGTTTTTTTAAAAAAAAATGAAATTTTTTTTTTGGCGGCCCCGATTTTTTTTTTACATTTTTTTCTGGTCCCAATTTGTTTTTAACTTATAAGGGGGCCCCTGCCGCCAATTTTTTTTTAAACTTTTTTTTTTTCAAATTTTTTTCAAAAAAAATGTTTTTTTTACATTTGTTTTGGGATCCCAATTTGTTTTTAACTTATAAGGGGGCCCCTTTTTTTTTAAAAATTTTTTGGGGCCCCAATTTGTTTTTAACTTATAAGGGGGCCCCTGCCACCAATGTTTGTTTGTTTTTTTAGTTTTTTTTTAACTTATAAGTTAACTTATAACTTTTAACTTATAAGTGGGCCCCTGCCACCAAGGTTTTTTTTTTTTTTAAATTTTAAAATTTTTTTTTTGGGGCCCCAATATTTTATAAGGGGGCCCTGACCATCAATAGATTTTTACAACTTGTGTGTGGGGGGTTACTTTTTTAGCGCTGATGTCTGTGTGGTCTTTTAACTGCGATGTGGAGTGGGCGGGATATGGGGTGGTGCTTGGTCGTCAGTGTGGGCCCAGGGGGCCCCAAAAATTTTTTTGTACGGGGCCCCGTGATTTCTAATGGCGGCCCTGTCACCAAGTAAGCAGATGTTTGGCCACCTACCAACTCTTATTTAATCACCTGCTCCTGGCCAAGGACTGGATCATAATGGAGGCCTATGGAGTCCTCAGCTAACAGGATTTCTATGTTTCCTCATAGATATCTGACAGATTGTTGGCCAGATATTGGTGGGATAGGCTTCTGGGAAGGCCCATACCTGAGCCAATAAACTGTCTGGAGGGTCCAAGGCTAACTAATATCGTGTGTGACTGAACCAGAGTGTAACTTACCGTTACTTTCATTTTTAATAGGGAAGCACAAGATATTGCGAGTCCTGAATCCTGTGCTGTCGTCCACCCCCCGGTAGAAGAGCGGATGTGAATAGGCATCCTTAATGTTCAGGATCTGGCCTGTGGTGGCCACATGGCCGGCTATACCCTGGTCTGCTGGAATTCTTATCTCGTAGCTCTGTAAGGCAAATGTTTAGAGAGTACATTTAACAACATATATAATAACACTGTGATCAAGGTTATACCAACATTATGTACTTTCCCTTTAAATTTAGCCCAAAGCAAAAACTTCGCTATGAACTGTTTACTGCTTTAAATACTGTTGCCGGGGAGGCCTCATAAACTGCTGTTTGTTTCCAGAATTAGAGGTAACCAATCAGGGTGCTTGTTACAGAGCCTTAACGCAGGGGCCCCAGGTGAGTGATTTCTTTTAGCTTGGCAGGGGGGGGTGTACATCTTATAGACAGTCACTGGGTAGGACCCATTAATAGTATAAAGGAGGGCAGCACTGAAGCTTGGGGACATGCAAGGATAATAAATATAATATACTGAGTACATTTTCATTTAAAGGGGTGGTTCACCTTTAAGTTAACTTTTAGTATGTTAAAGAATGTCCAATTCTCAGGGGCGGAACTACCGGGGAGCAGGGGGTGCGAGCGGGCCAGGGCCCCCCGGCAGTCCGCCCGCCGCATGTTCCCCGGCCATGCAGTAATGAAAATATCATGTAGTGTTGCCCAGCACTGCTAAAACTGAACTGTTTCTACTTCAGAAACACTACTATAGTTCAAATAAACAAGCTGCTGTGTAGCCATGGGGGCAGCCATTCAAGCACAGGATACACAGTAGATAACAGATAAGTACTACTATAGTTTATATAAACAAGCTGCTGTGTAGCCATGGGGGCAGCCATTCAAGCACAGGATACACAGTAGATAACAGATAAGTACTACTATAGTTTATATAAACAAGCTGCTGTGTAGCCATGGGGGCAGCCATTCAAGCACAGGATACACAGTAGATAACAGATAAGTACTACTATAGTTTATATAAACAAGCTGCTGTGTAGTCATGGCGGCAGCCATTCAAGCACAGGATACACAATAGATAACAGATAAGTACTACTATAGTTTGTGATTTCCCTCTCTCCCAGCCTGATCCCAAGAGCATGTGCAACTCATCACCATCACTCTCCCTCCCATCAAACCATGTGTGACCCCTTATCCATCTTCCCATCATGTCCTTTTACCCCCAACATTAGCTTCCCTCAACCCGCCTTGTCCTTTTAACCCCAACATTAGCTTCCTTTAACCCACCTTGTCCTTTTACCCCCAACATTAGCTTCCCTCAACCCACCTTGTCTTTTTACCCCCAACATTAGCTTCCCTCAACCCACCTTGTCCTTTTACCCCCAACATTAGCTTCCCTCAACCCATCTTGTCCTTTTACCCCCAACATTAGCTTCCCTCAACCCACCTTGTCCTTTTACCCCCAACATTAGCTTCCCTCAACCCACCTTGTCCTTTTACCCCCAACATTAGCTTCCCTCAACCCACCTTGTCTTTTTACCCCCAACATTAGCTTCCCTCAACCCACCTTGTCCTTTTACCCCCAACATTAGCTTCCCTCAACCCACCTTGTTCTTTTACCCCCAACATTAGCTTCCCTCAACCCACCTTGTCCTTTTACCCCCAACATTAGCTTCCCTCAACCCACCTTGTCTTTTTACCCCCAACATTAGCTTCCCTCAACCTACCTTGTCCTTTTACCCCCAACATTAGCTTCCCTCAACCCACCTTGTCCTTTTACCCCCAACATTAGCTTCCTTCATCCCACCTTGTCTTTTTACCCCCAACATTAGCTTCCCTCAACCCACCTTGTCCTTTTACCCCCAACATTAGCTTCCCTCAACCCCTTCTTGTCCTGTTACCCCCAACATTAGCTTCCTTCATCCCACCTTGTCCTTTTACCCCCAACATTAGCTTCCCTCAATCCCACCTTGTCCTTTTACCCCCAACATTAGCTTCCCTCAACCCACCTTGTCCTTTTACCCCCAACATTAGCTTCCCTCAACCCACCTTGTCCTTTTACCCCCAACATTAGCTTCCTCAACCCACCTTGTCCTTTTACCCCCAACATTAGCTTCCCTCAACCCACCTTGTCCTTTTACCCCCAACATTAGCTTCCCTCAACCCACCTTGTCTTTTACCCCCAACATTAGCTTCCCTCAACCCCACCTTGTCCTTTTACCCCCAACATTAAGCTTCCCTCAACCCACCTTGTCCTTTTACCCCCAACATTAGCTTCCCTCAACCCACCTTGTCCTTTTACCCCCAACCATTAGCTTCCCTCACCCACCTTGTCTTTTACCCCCAACATTAGCTTCCCTCAACCCACCTTGTCCTTTACCCCAACATTAGCTTCCCTCAACCCACCTTGTCCTTTTACCCCCAACATTAGCTTCCCTAACCCACCTTGTCTTTTTTACCCCCAACATTAGCTTCCCTCAACCCACCTTGTCCTTTTACCCCCAACATTAGCTTCCCTCAACCCACCTTGTCCTTTTACCCCCAACATTAGCTTCCCTCAACCCACCTTGTCCTTTTACCCCCAACATTAGCTTCCCTCAACCCACCTTGTCTTTTTACCCCCAACATTAGCTTCCCTCAACCCACCTTGTCCTTTTACCCCCAACATTAGCTTCCCTCAACCCACCTTGTCCTTTTACCCCCAACATTAGCTTCCCTCAATCCACCTTGTCCTTTTACCCCCAACATTAGCTTCCCTCAACCCACCTTGTCCTTTTACCCCCAACATTAGCTTCCTTCATCCCACCTTGTCTTTTTACCCCCAACATTAGCTTCCCTCAACCCACCTTGTCCTTTTACCCCCAACATTAGCTTCCCTCAACCCCTTCTTGTCCTTTTACCCCCAACATTAGCTTCCCTCAACCCACCATGTCTTTTTACCCCCAACATTAGCTTCCTTCATCCCACCTTATCTTTTTACCACCAGGTTGGGAAGAAGGGAAAATTATAAGTTTGCAATAAAAGCTCAAATGGAACATTTTAATCGCAGGTTTTATTTCCCACTGACCAAACGTGGTTGCCATGGAGACCAGCACAGAGCATATGCTGGTTATTTAAGAGGTCCATGTATATAAAGAGGCAGGAGCTGAATATAAGTATTATCTTAGGGACAGGGGGGAGAGTTGTAGGGGGCCCCGAGGGTAAGGGGGGCCCTGCCACACCACAATTACTTGATTAGACGGGCCCCCCATCTTTCTGAGAGCTGCTGACTTCGCAAAGGCATGGACGTTTAAGGGGCCCTTGCCACCAATTTTCTTAAAATGGGGGGGGGGCTGGCCACCAATTTTTTTTCTCATGGGGGGCCCTGGCCACAAATGTTTTTTCATGGGAGGCCCTGACCACCAATATCTTTTTATTTTTTATTAACTTGTGGGGTCCTAGCCACCAATATTTTTTGTTTTTTTTTTTTTACTGTGTGGTCAGGGGGCGGACCTGTAGGTGGGGCTTGCAGTGGGGCCCTGTGATTTCTGATGGCGGTCCTGGTCCCTAGCACAGACTTAGGCTCATGTCTGCTTAATCCAAATATTGTACTAAAGGGAACATGACTCCCCAGTGCAATAAGGGGAGCACAAGTTAGTGGTCATATAAAAAGCACTTGTTTCTGGAGTGTGTGTGGGACCCGCTGGATAAAAAGTCCAACACAAGGAGCAGAACACAGGACTGGGGGTGCAAGTCACTTCTGTACTTACCTACTGCAGCTTGTGCCCCCTGAATTGGGGTGGAATATGGGACACCTACATGACTCCCCCTGTCTGCTCCTCAGGAATACAACACTGCTAAAGTCAGACAGCCCTGTATTCATGGGACAAACACTGTGCTATGTTGTAGAGTGCAGAGACCTGCAGTTATTCTTCTACCTGTAGGGCAGGGTGCAAAGTGCACAAATCATGGCAGATAGCCCACGTTTATTTATTATCTCCTGCAGGTAAAATGAATGACTCTTTCTTTTCCCATTACCCTAAAGCATTGGCAGACTATCTTCCTGGATTATACCTTGTGTAATGGTGTTGTAAGAAAACAGTAGTACAAAACCAAAGTGGAAAATGCAAAACTCACCCAAGTGTGTGAAGAGGTTTTTGGCCACTTGCAGAAGAGCCTGTGGAAGAAGAAACATCAGTAACATCATACGCAGAGTATTTTGTGTGCAGCTGTGACTTACACACAGGGCAATGCTAAGGAAAGGGTTGGGCTGTGTTAAAAGGAATGCTATGATAAACGTGATGATGATGATGATGAGGATGATAGAGGGTCAGGGGGTGTTGGAGACCTCAGAGCATTGCTTGGTTCAATGTCCCTTTGGCTCAGACTAATTAAATACAGAAGTGGAGTCTCCCATGAGATATCAG
This sequence comes from Xenopus laevis, assembly GCF_017654675.1. Taxonomy (NCBI): domain Eukaryota; kingdom Metazoa; phylum Chordata; class Amphibia; order Anura; family Pipidae; genus Xenopus; species Xenopus laevis. Next base: position 183,532,462 of record NC_054373.1, read on the forward strand.
CTCATCACTTTTACTTATCTTTTAGTATCTTATAGAATAGCCAGTTCTTAGCAACATTTCAATTGGTCTTCAGCTTTCTACCAGGCCTTCTCCTATCCATATCCCAGTCTCACATTCAAACCACCTGGTTGCTATGGGTTACGGCCCAGGTGCAAATTTGCCCATCATTTATAAAGGAGCCCCAGTCTCCATCACTGCATGTGTGTAGCACCGGGTATTTGGGAATTATGGGTAATTTAATTGCAGTGGCCAGTAATAGGCGGCAGTTTGGTGGAATGACACTGGAAGTCTTTGTATCATCAATAGATTGGGGCTCATTTGTGACAGACCTTGTTGGGTTCACCCTGTTTTACATGTGTCAGTGCCAGGCCCAGTTTATGTGGCACCCCCCAATCTGGATCTCACCCCCGGTCATCAAACAAGTGGGGATACACGATGGTAATGAGCAGCTTCAGTTCAGCTAAAGTAGGAGTAACCCCACCCCTTCTGTTGTGCCCAGGGCTGTGCCTCTCCTGCCGACCACTAGTGTAATTCTGACTATTGTCCAACCAATGGGATTGCCCAAAAAGCAGCAATCCCCCCCCAACCCCATGATGTATGAATTGCCCCCCCCAAAGCGCCTCTTCTTAATCTATGGATTGCCTTAGAGTAAAAATTATTTCCTCACTCCAAAAAAAGGAGAATCAGATCAGTCCCTGGATCCACTTTATACTATAAGGGGCAAATTTATCAAGCGTCGAATTTGAAAAACTTTGAAATTTGAATTAAAAAAGACCAACCGAAATTAAATCAAAGTTTCTTTTTGACCAAATAGGTCAGTTTCTGGTCGAATAAATACTTTTTTTTTTTTAATTCGAATTTTCACTTCGACCATTGATAAATTTGTCCCTAAATATTAATATCAGTAATGGTTGCTAAAAAGGCATCCGACCCTTCCTTGAAGTTTCTAATGTAAAGGTCGAATTGAATTTCTGGGTTTGTCACATGTTTAAGCCGATTGCCTGGCAACACCAAAGCTCAAGACTCCCCTTTAGCTACTGGAGCAACATTACCCTCCCCCCCTCACAGATCACCAGCCCCGGGCTCTAACCGTGTCCTTATACCGCAGGAATGGACCAGGTCCGGACTGAGAATTCAAATAGGCCCTGGCATTTCAGTCACACAGAGGCCCAATCAGCCGACATAGAGGCCCAAACAGTCCCCACCAACCCACTAAATAGTGACTTTCTATGGGACTTATTAGCAGCCCCTCTGGCATTTGCCAGAACCAGAAGATTGCCAGTCCGGGCCTGGAATGGACTAACACTTATCACTAGGGTCACACTCAATGTTTTCTTTCTATAAATGTTCATTAGAAGACTCAGGAGCAGCTGCAAATGGGATTTTCATTCGACTGTGTCAGTTGATTTGAGCCAATAAATTCCCATCCCCAGACTTGTGTGGAACAGTGACCCCTGGTGTTCGGTTATGAAACTGCTCTGCTGATTCTGAGGTGCAATAAAGTCATTTCTCTTCTAGTCCTGTTGCTGCAACTTCTCTGATTTTCCTCTCACTAAAGTCTCCCCTACACCCCGGGGATTGAGCAGCTGATGGGGGAGACACAAGTAGTAATGAGGCAAAGATTAGGGGGATCATTAGTGAATAGCCCTGTCCCTGCACCTCATTATCACGCTCTTCCCTTCCCAGTGTTTCAGGGCTGTTGGGACAGAAATGGACTATTATTTCTCTAAATCCAGAGATAATTCTGAGGATCTTTGGAAGAACATTCTGACTGGACTTGTCCCCCCCTGAACCCAGGACTGTACCGAGAACCCAACTCCAGCAGTGAAACAGTTACTGTACCTGCCACTGGATCAGACTAAAACATGGATTTAACCCGAATCATCTGATACTCCCAACTAGATCCCTCTTTAACCCTGTATTATCCTTATCTACTATATCCCTCTTTAACCCTGTACTATCCTTATCTACTATATCCCTCTTTAACCCTGTACTATCCTTATCTACTATAGCCCTCTTTAACCCTGTATTATCCTTATCTACTATATCCCTCTTTAACCCTGTACTATCCTTATCTACTATATCCCTCTTTAACCCTGTACTAGAGTCCTGCAGCGGGTCGGGTACCCGCGGGTTACCCGCAAAAACCTGTGGTACCCTGCGGGATGTGTAAAGAAGTTCCAGATGCCGGTATACCTGCAGGTCGGCGGTTCTGCGTGTTTGCGGGACGCAGATCTTCTCAATATCAATATTTTCTCCTTTATTCTGGGCATGTCTACTTCCGATGATGTCACTTCCGGTGTACAATGACAGCACTTCCTGTTTTACACCTTTATCCCCCAGATCATAGCTACTTCCGATGATGTCACTTCCGGTTTATAATGACAGCACTTCCTGATTCTTTATGGTCAGCTGGTCGCAGGTCTGGGTGGCGGATAAGGTACTTGCAGGTCGGGTAGCGGGTCTAAGCGGGTAAGAATGCGGGTTACGGGTCTTGGTTGTGGATTGCAATGTGCGAGTCGAGTTCGGGTCCCTAAAAATGGACCTGTGCAGGACTCTGTACTATACCTATCTACTATATCCCTCTTTAACCCAGTATTATCCCTATCTACTATATCCCTCTTTAACCCTGTATTATCCCTATCTACTATATCCCTCTTTAACCCTGTATTATCCCTATCTACTATATCCCCCCTTTAACCCAGTATTATCTCTATCTACTATATCCCATTTAACCCTGTATTATCCTTATCTACTATATCCCTCTTTAACCCTGTATTATCCCTATCTACTATATCCCTCTTTAACCATGTATTATCCCTATCTACTATATCCCCTTTAACCCAGTATTATCTCTATCTACTATATCCCATTTAACCCTGTATTATCCCTATCTACTATATCCTCTCTTTAAAGCTGTATTATCCCTATCTGCTGTATCCCCCTTAACCCTGTATTATCCCTATCTACTATATCCCCTTTAAACCAGTAGTATCCCTATCTACTGTATTCCCCTTTAACGCTGTAGTATCCCTATCTACTATGTCCCTCTTTAACCCTATACTATCCCTATCTACTATATCCCCTTTAACCCTGTATTATCCGTATATACCATATTCCCCCTTTAACCCTGTATTATCCCTATCTCCTATATCCTCCTTTAATCCTGTGTTATCCTTATCTACTATATCCCCCCTTTAATCTTGTATCATCCCTATCTACTATAACCCTTTTTAACCCTGTATTATCCCGATTTACTATATTCCCCATTTAACCCTGTATTATCCCTATCTACTATCTTCCCCAATTGACCACTTTAACCCTGTTGTAGCCCTATCTACTATATTCCCCATTTAACCCTTACTGTCTCTATATACTATATCCCCTTTAACACTGTATTTTCCCTAACTACTATATCCCTCTTTAACCCTGTACTATCCTTATCTACTATATCCCTCTTTAACCCTGTACTAGAGTCCTGCAGCGGGTCGGGTACCAGCGGGTTACATGCAAAAACCTGCGGTACCTTGCGGGTTCTGTGAAGAAATTCCAGATGCGGGTATACCTGCGGGTCGGCAGTTCTGCGTGTTTGCGGGACGCAGGTCTTCTCAATATCAATATTTGCTCCTTTATTCTGGGCATGTCTACTTCCGATGATGTCACTTCCGGTGTACAATGACAGCACTTCCTGTTTTACGTCTGTCCCCCCATATCATAGCTACTTCCGATGATGTCACTTCCGGTTTATAATGACAGCACTTCCTGATTCTTGATGGTCAGCGGGTCGCAGGTCTGGGTGGCGGATAAGGTACTTGCAGGTCGGGTAGCGGGTCCCAGAGGGTAAGAATGTGGGTTATGGGTCTTGGTTGAGGATTGGAGGGTGCGGGTCGAGTTCGGGACCCAAAAAATGGACTTGTGCAGGACTCTGTACTATCCCTATCTACTATATCCGTCTTTAACCCTGCATTATCCCTATCTACTATATCCCTCTTTAACCCTGTACTATCCTTATCTACTATATCCCTCTTTAACCCTGTATTATCCTTATCTACTATATCCCTCTTTAACCCTTTATTATGCTTATCTACTATATCCCTCTTTAACCCTGTATTATCCTTATCTACTATATCCCTCTTTAACCCTGTACTATCCTTATCTATTTTATCCCTTTTTAACCCTATACTAGAGTCCTGCAGCGGGTTAAAACCTGTGGTACCCTGCGGTTTGTGTGAAGATGTTCCAGATGCGGGTATACCCGCGGGTCAGCGGTTCTACGTGTTTGCGGAATGCGGGCTGGGACGCAGGTCTTCTCAATATCAATATTTGCTCCTTTATTCTGGGCACGACTACTTCCGATGATGTCACTTCCGGTGTACAATGACAGCACTTCCTGTTTTACGTCTTCCCCCCCAGATCATAGCTACTTCCGATGATGTCACTTCTGGTTTATAATGACAGCACTTCCTGATTCTTGATGGTCAGCGGGTCGCAGGTCTGGGTTGCGGATAAGGTACTTGCGGGTCCAAGCGGGTAAGAATGCGGGTTACAGATCCTGGTTTGCGGATTGCAGGGTGCAGTTCGAGTCCCTAAAAATGGACCTGTGCAGGATTCTGTACTATCCTATATACTATATCCCCTCTTTAACCCTGTATTATCCCTATCTACTATATCCCCTCTAACCCTGTATTATTACAATCTACTATATTCCCCCTTTAACCCTGTATTATCCCTAAATACTATACTCCCCTTTAATCCTGTATTATCCCTATCTACTATATCCCCCCTTTAATCCTGTATTATCCCTAAATACTATACTCCCCTTTAATCCTGTATTATCCCTATCTACTATATCCCCCCTTTAATCCTGTATTATCCCTATCTACTATATCCTGCTTTAACCCTGTATTATCCCTATCTAATATATTCACCGTTTAACCCTGTATTATCCCTATCTACTATCTTCCCCAATTGACCACTTTAACCCTGTTGTAGCCCTATCTACTATATCCCCATTTAGCCCTTATTGTCTCTATCTACTATATCCCCTTTAACCCTGTATTATCCCTATCTACTATATCCCCTTTAACCCGGTATTTTCCCTATCTCTTTAAACCTGTATTATCCCTAACTACTATATCTCCTCTTTAACCCTGTACTATCCTTAACTGCTATATCCCTCTTTAACATTTTACTATCCTTATCTACTATATCCCTCTTTAACATTTTACTATCCTTATCTACTATATCCCTCTTTAACCCTGTACTAGAGTCCTGCAGCGGGTCGGGTACCCTAGGGTTGCACGCAAAAACCTGCTGTACCTTGCGGGTTCTGTGAAGAAATTCCAGATGCGGGTATACCCGCGGGTCGGCGGTTCTGCATGTTTGCGGGATGCGGGCCGGGACGCAGGTCTTCTCAATATCAATATTTGCTTCTTTATTCTGGGTACGTCTACTTCCAATGATGTCACTTCCGGTGTACAATGACAGTACTTCCTGTTTTACGCCTTTTTTCCAGATCATAGCTACTTCCGATGATGTCACTTCCGGTTTATAATGACAGCACTTCCTGTTTTACGTCTTCCCCCCCAGATCATAGCTACTTCCGATGATGTCACTTCCGGTTTATAATGACAGCACTTCCTGATTCTTGATGGTCAGCAGGTCGCAGGTCTGGGTGGCGGATAAGGTACTTGTGGGTCGGGTAGCGGGTCTAAGCGGGTAAGAATGCAGGTTACGGGTCTTGGTTGAGGATTGGAGGGTGCGGGTCGGGTTCGGGACCCAAAAAATGGACTTGTGCAGGACTCTGTACTATCCCTATCTACTATATCCCCTCTTTTACCCTGTATTATCCCTATCTACTATATCCCCTTTAACCCTCTATCATACCTCCCAACATTTTGGAACTCAAAAGAGGGAGAAAAAGTTGTGGCGCGCGTAGTGCGGCAAATTTTTTGGCCACGCCCATTTTTGTGGCCACATCCCCTAATTACCATGTTCATTTTACAAATTTTAAATAAGTAACACACACATACAAACACACATACAGACAGATACACACACACAGTGACTGGATACAACAATGTAGGACTACGCACACCCTTCGATTCAAACAGAGATGCCTGGTGCACAAAGGTAGAGGCTCGGCAACCTCACAAACTTCTTAGTAGAAAAGGAACCAATAGCACACAGGACTGGTGAAATCTTCCAATTATTTTATTGTGCAAGCGGAGTGCAATGCAACGTTTCGGGGAACAATACCCCTTTGTCAAGCATACGAAAGTGTGCAAAAAATGCATTTAAATACACAGGTGAGTGTGTTCGATTAACATATCGAATTGTGATTGGTGTGCATCATAGGTGTCAAATAGCAACAGTTACCTCCTTAATTTAAAGGGTAAATAAACCATATATCTCATTCAAATTCAATGTGTTTAAAACATGGAAAGTTAAATTTTTAACACAAACATTAAAATACAATGTGTATAAAACATAAGAATTGAGCAATAATTAATACAAGTGTATTGGTGTAAGATAAAAAGGCACATACAAACATATCAACAGAGGATAAATCGATGGAAACAACAAACAAACAGCTGTAACATAATTACTAGCTTACCCTACCACATGTGTGCAGGGCAGGACACTGATTGGTCATATAAGGTAAGTTCATTCCCACCCAAGTGATCATCTGTGAAAAAAACATTAAAAGAACAATCTTTCTTAAAAAGTATCACAAATCAGATGTTAATCTCTATAAAAAACAAGACATGTTAAAATCCTCATTCAACCCTTTGGGAAAACGCGTTTGCAAGAGCCAAATCCAATAAGCTTCACGTTGGAGCAAAGTCCTTTTTATATCCTGTCCCTGTCTCCTATTCACCTTCTCAATAATCTGCCATCTCACCTGTGACACCTGGTGACCCTGTGTAAAGAAATGTTTAGCTAGAAGTGTTTCCTTACGTATTGACCCTTTATCTTTTTCTTTTCCTTCTTTGCTCAATTCGCCTTTGTAATTGCGTATCACTGATTTGTGCTCATTTAGTCTTATTTTAATTGGTCTCGAAGTCTGTCCTACATAGGCTTTGCCACACGGACACTTGATACAGTATATCACATTGTGGCTGTCACACGTTGAGAAGCTGTTAAGCTGGTGTCTAGTGCCTAAAAGAGGATGCATTATTACTTCACCTGCAATGATCCCATTGCAGTGGCCACACTGTCTACAGGGAAAAGTACCCTTAACCTGGGTGGTTAAATGCAAATCCATGTTGCGATTAGGTTGTGACTTAATCAGATCCCCAATGTTTCTACCTCTACGATACGAAAAAACAGGCGGAAGAGAAAAAAGATGCCCATATTTGTGATCTGCTTGTAATATACTCCAGTATTTTAAAATGATTTTCTTACAAACTGCTGAATTAGCATCAAAAGTAGAAACAAAAGGGATCCGTGTGTTATTAGCATTAGCTTTTTGCTTTTTCTTTAGGGTTTCTATCCGAGGAATTTCTGCCACTTCATCTTTAATTCTGAGGAGGTCCCTTTCATTATAGCCTTTCTCTGCAAATTTCTTAACCACCTTCCCAGCTTCTCTATCATATAACTCGTCTGCCGAGGTGATACGTCTAACCCTCAAAAGCTGGCTTTTAGGAAGACCCTTAAACACCCCCGGAGGGTGGTGGCTGGTGGGGCGTACCAGGTTGTTCCTGTCAGTGGGTTTGGTGAAAAGAGATGTCACGAACCTACCTCCTTGTAATTGGATATTCACATCCAAAAAATGAAGTTCACTGGCATGTGCTTCAAAGGTAAATTTAATGGACCTATGTGTACCGTTCAGATAGTCCACAAATTTGGTTAAATTCTGGATGTCACTAGTCCACAAAAAAAACGTATCATCCACATACCTCATGAAAGAGTGTATGTGGGATGAAAACTCAGTATGGGAAAATATGTGTGTTTTTTCAAAGTGGTCCATAAATATGTTGGCGTACGCGGGAGCCATATTGGCCCCCATTGCACAGCCTTGCGTCTGTAAAAAATATTCCCTTTAAATTCAAAATAATTATTGGTTAGCACATTTTCCAACAGTGTACATACAAAATTAATTGTGTGGGTGGGTAATGATCCTTGAGACAAATATTCCCGTACACACTCGATTCCCTCCTCATGGGGAATCGAGGTGTATAGGTCCTTCACATCCAGTGAACATAAAAGAAACGGATCAACAGGTATTGGTGTGGTGCCCAACCTGTTCAAAAATTCACTGGTGTCAGACAAACACGGCTTCAACCTAGGTAATACCTCCTGTAAATATGAATCCACCAAAATCGCTAATGGTTGCCAAAGGGACCCTATGTTAGAAACAATGGGGCGTCCTGGGGGATGAACCAAATCCTTGTGGATTTTGGGTAAGAAGTAAATATTCGGTGTTCTCGGAGTCTGAGTAAACAGCAATTTGGCCATCTCATCTGAGATTATTCCCTCAAGGTTCGCCTCATTTAAAAGTATGTTAAGAGCATTCTTAAAACGGATAGTTGGGTCACCTGGCAATCTTTTATAATGCGCAAAATTATTTAATTGACGGAAAGCTTCCTGCAAGTAATCTACCGTATTTAATATTACAATGCCGCCACCCTTATCCGCTTTTGTGATGGTGATGGAACTAGAATCCTGCAAACCTTTTAAAGCATTTCTTTCTGCCAGCGTTAGATTCTGTGGTATCCTATTATTTCCCCTTTGTGGTAATTTACCGAACTCCTGTAACAAAATAGTTTCAAAAGTGTCTATTGAGGGAAAAGGACCAGACGGAGTGTAACTGCTTTTTACAGCTAGTTTAGATTTTAATTTTGGCAAGGTTGAACTAAGGGTCCTAAATAAGGGCCTAAACTTCATACCTATACACACTGTTTCTAAGTTTGCCCGCACAATTGATGTGTTTAAGTTTAGTAGATCATTAAAATTGAGAGTAATGTTTGCTGATAAACAAACCGGTGTGCAAAAGGACAAAATGTTGCCAATATTAAAATCTAAACTAGCTGTAAAAAGCAGTTACACTCCGTCTGGTCCTTTTCCCTCAATAGACACTTTTGAAACTATTTTGTTACAGGAGTTCGGTAAATTACCACAAAGGGGAAATAATAGGATACCACAGAATCTAACGCTGGCAGAAAGAAATGCTTTAAAAGGTTTGCAGGATTCTAGTTCCATCACCATCACAAAAGCGGATAAGGGTGGCGGCATTGTAATATTAAATACGGTAGATTACTTGCAGGAAGCTTTCCGTCAATTAAATAATTTTGCGCATTATAAAAGATTGCCAGGTGACCCAACTATCCGTTTTAAGAATGCTCTTAACATACTTTTAAATGAGGCGAACCTTGAGGGAATAATCTCAGATGAGATGGCCAAATTGCTGTTTACTCAGACTCCGAGAACACCGAATATTTACTTCTTACCCAAAATCCACAAGGATTTGGTTCATCCCCCAGGACGCCCCATTGTTTCTAACATAGGGTCCCTTTGGCAACCATTAGCGATTTTGGTGGATTCATATTTACAGGAGGTATTACCTAGGTTGAAGCCGTGTTTGTCTGACACCAGTGAATTTTTGAACAGGTTGGGCACCACACCAATACCTGTTGATCCGTTTCTTTTATGTTCACTGGATGTGAAGGACCTATACACCTCGATTCCCCATGAGGAGGGAATCGAGTGTGTACGGGAATATTTGTCTCAAGGATCATTACCCACCCACACAATTAATTTTGTATGTACACTGTTGGAAAATGTGCTAACCAATAATTATTTTGAATTTAAAGGGGAATATTTTTTACAGACGCAAGGCTGTGCAATGGGGGCCAATATGGCTCCCGCGTACGCCAACATATTTATGGACCACTTTGAAAAAACACACATATTTTCCCATACTGAGTTTTCATCCCACATACACTCTTTCATGAGGTATGTGGATGATACGTTTTTTTTGTGGACTAGTGACATCCAGAATTTAACCAAATTTGTGGACTATCTGAACGGTACACATAGGTCCATTAAATTTACCTTTGAAGCACATGCCAGTGAACTTCATTTTTTGGATGTGAATATCCAATTACAAGGAGGTAGGTTCGTGACATCTCTTTTCACCAAACCCACTGACAGGAACAACCTGGTACGCCCCACCAGCCACCACCCTCCGGGGGTGTTTAAGGGTCTTCCTAAAAGCCAGCTTTTGAGGGTTAGACGTATCACCTCGGCAGACGAGTTATATGATAGAGAAGCTGGGAAGGTGGTTAAGAAATTTGCAGAGAAAGGCTATAATGAAAGGGACCTCCTCAGAATTAAAGATGAAGTGGCAGAAATTCCTCGGATAGAAACCCTAAAGAAAAAGCAAAAAGCTAATGCTAATAACACACGGATCCCTTTTGTTTCTACTTTTGATGCTAATTCAGCAGTTTGTAAGAAAATCATTTTAAAATACTGGAGTATATTACAAGCAGATCACAAATATGGGCATCTTTTTTCTCTTCCGCCTGTTTTTTCGTATCGTAGAGGTAGAAACATTGGGGATCTGATTAAGTCACAACCTAATCGCAACATGGATTTGCATTTAACCACCCAGGTTAAGGGTACTTTTCCCTGTAGACAGTGTGGCCACTGCAATGGGATCATTGCAGGTGAAGTAATAATGCATCCTCTTTTAGGCACTAGACACCAGCTTAACAGCTTCTCAACGTGTGACAGCCACAATGTGATATACTGTATCAAGTGTCCGTGTGGCAAAGCCTATGTAGGACAGACTTCGAGACCAATTAAAATAAGACTAAATGAGCACAAATCAGTGATACGCAATTACAAAGGCGAATTGAGCAAAGAAGGAAAAGAAAAAGATAAAGGGTCAATACGTAAGGAAACACTTCTAGCTAAACATTTCTTTACACAGGGTCACCAGGTGTCACAGGTGAGATGGCAGATTATTGAGAAGGTGAATAGGAGACAGGGACAGGATATAAAAAGGACTTTGCTCCAACGTGAAGCTTATTGGATTTGGCTCTTGCAAACGCGTTTTCCCAAAGGGTTGAATGAGGATTTTAACATGTCTTGTTTTTTATAGAGATTAACATCTGATTTGTGATACTTTTTAAGAAAGATTGTTCTTTTAATGTTTTTTTCACAGATGATCACTTGGGTGGGAATGAACTTACCTTATATGACCAATCAGTGTCCTGCCCTGCACACATGTGGTAGGGTAAGCTAGTAATTATGTTACAGCTGTTTGTTTGTTGTTTCCATCGATTTATCCTCTGTTGATATGTTTGTATGTGCCTTTTTATCTTACACCAATACACTTGTATTAATTATTGCTCAATTCTTATGTTTTATACACATTGTATTTTAATGTTTGTGTTAAAAATTTAACTTTCCATGTTTTAAACACATTGAATTTGAATGAGATATATGGTTTATTTACCCTTTAAATTAAGGAGGTAACTGTTGCTATTTGACACCTATGATGCACACCAATCACAATTCGATATGTTAATCGAACACACTCACCTGTGTATTTAAATGCATTTTTTGCACACTTTCGTATGCTTGACAAAGGGGTATTGTTCCCCGAAACGTTGCATTGCACTCCGCTTGCACAATAAAATAATTGGAAGATTTCACCAGTCCTGTGTGCTATTGGTTCCTTTTCTACACACACAGTGAAACACATACATACAATGACACACACACACTGACGTTTTATAGTGTGTGCCATCAACAAACAGTGGGTAGTTAAAGGAAGCTTAAAATGATAGTATTCATCTATCATGTTGTGTTCTTCAGACCTTCTTCTAGCAAATACATGTTCCAATTGCAATAAATGTAACTTAGTAGTCTGAAAACGATAGAGTCATTTCTAAGTACAATACGCCATAATGCGGACAGGTGAACTGGAATAGATGTACAGCAGAATAGTTCAATCAATTTCACTGGTCCCTTATCCCAATAACATGGTCTCAAAGTGTCACTAAACTACAACTCCCACCCCCAAAGAACCGCATTCTTAGAACTTATCTCCCCATTCCGGAACCCTTCCCATTGCCCATCCCATTCCCACCTGAGATCTCTCCTTGTGATCCCGTTGCCGGGACTTCAGAGCTTTTCTAAATGCCGCAGACATGTTGCCGATATTCCTGCTTCGCTAAACACGCCACTTTGTGATCTCGCACCCACGTGACCAGAAGGGAAACGGAAGTGTCGCCTCTCTAACAGGAAGTGAGTGATCGCAAGAACGTGGTTGAAAGCATAGGAATTAGCCGCTACCGGATCAATAGGGCACCCCAAACTGATCCCAAGGAAGCTCCCAAATGTCCCTGTTAATCTCATTATGCCTATCCGCCCAGAACCAAGCCCGGCCGAGAGTTTATCCGGGTGGCCGCTCTCACACAAGCGCAGTGCGGGACAATCAAGGCCACATTCCGGGACAGCGGGACAGGGGGACAAAAGCGGGACTGTCGGGACGGTTGGGACTGCGGAACGCAGGCTGGGACGCAGGTCTTCATAATATCAATATTTGCTCCTTTATTCTGGGCACGACTACTTCCGATGATGTCACTTCCGGTTTATAATGACAGCACTTCCCGATTCTTTATGGTCAGCAGGTCGCAGGTCTGGGTGGCGGATAAGGTACTTGCGGGTCCAAGCGGGTCCAAGCGGGTAAGAATGCGGGTTACAGATCCTGGTTTGCGGATTGCAGGGTGCGGGTCGGGTTCGGGTCCCAAAAAATGGACCTGTGCAGGATTCTGTACTATCATATATACTATATCCCCTCTTTAACCATGTATTATCCCTATCTACTATATCCCCTTTAACCCTGTATTATCCCTATCTACTATACTCCCCTTTAACCCTGTATTATCCCTATCTACTATATCCCCCCTTTAATCCTGTATTATCCCTATCTACAATATCCCTCTTTAACCCTGTATTATCCCTATCTACTATATTCACCCTTTAACCCTGTATACATATATATGTATATATATATTATTTTTTAATTCATTTTGATTGGTCAGTTTTTTGGGGAGTTGATGGGAGTTTTTAGAAACTGTTTAGAAAACTTTAGAAAAATTTGACCCTTGATAAATCTGCCCTGAAGACTTGTACTTGAAGTACTATCAAAATGTGCATTTCATACAAAAATGATTTAGAGTATAGAAAACAGTTAAAAAATTTAGTTTTATTTAATACATCATTAAAACATAGTACAGGTCAACGTTTTGGTCTCCACCTAAGACCATTGTCAAGACCTAATGTGTGTGTATGCAAAGAGAGTTTTATAGATATAAATACTCCCGCCCACAAGTGGTTACCCTGGTCAATTATAAACACACTCGGGTAGTCTACCCCGTCATACACATTGCAGATTATTCACTTATCCATGCTCTTCAGTGTATACAGGAGAAGGGTTAACATTGGAGGAAAATATAGATAAAAACAAGCATAATCCAACAGAAAATTCAGCAAACTTAACATAGTTAATGTGACAACTCAAATGTTGTAACTGGTGCTGAACACCAGTCCTGGTTTGGGTCCCAAACTGGGACTGGTGTTCAGTACCAGGTACCATTCCGGAACTAAGGTCTTGGGTGAGATAGTCAAGAGACATTGGAATCTAATATGTGCCGATATGGATTTGTCTCATATTTTGCCTGAACCACCCATGATTAGCTATAGTCGAGGGACCACCTTTGAGATTTGTTGGTCAAAACTGATGCTGTAGATTGTTCTGCAGTTAAAGGGGAAACCCCTGGCTATCAGAGTTGCAGTCAGGAGGCTTCCACTGTCCAAGCTGCACATCTTGCCGCTACATGACACCTGGGACATCTTTTCTACACCCCACATGGGTAAATGGTTTGTGATTTGCCAGCATATCCCCGGTATCACCGCACATCTAGTCCATCTGATAACTTGTCCGTGCGGATTATGTTATTATGCAGATTTGTTAAGGGTTGAATTGCAAATTCAAAGTAAAAAAAACCAAATCACATTTTGAGCTATTTTTGTGTACTTTGACTATGGAATAGGCCAAAATGAGATTTGAATTAGAAAAAAATTAGACTATTTGAATATTGAAACTTATCATGTACTGTCCCTTTAAAACTTTGACCATTCGCTATTTAAAACCTGGTGAATTGCTGTTTTAGCCTATGGGGGACCTCCTAGAACTTATTTGGAGTCAATTGGCGGACTTTGAAAAATCTCAGTTTTTTGGGGGAAAATGGGGCAATGGGGCCCTGTACTTACTACCTGAGCCCCAGTCCATAGATAGTATAGATAGCATAGTGATGATTCAGGAATGATCCTATTTCTAGTTCCGCACAGTTACAAATAGGAAAACAATTCTGTAAATGTTTTGTGGGTAAATGGAATAAACTATTCTATTAACAGAAGCAAAAAGAATCACCTGATTATGAACTGGGACTTATAGTCACATTGTTACACCTATTATTTTGGTCAGTCCCTAAGCACAAAAACTAAATGACTTTTTATAACTCTATAGATTTTCAAACTGACTTTTAATTCCAGAAATATTTTTAAGCCATTCAAGTATGGGATCCGTTATACAGAAATCTTATTATCCAGAAAGCTCCAAACTACGGAGACGTAAGGTATGAAGATCCAAATTACAGAAAGATCCTTTATCCAGAATAACCTAGGTTCTGAGCATTCTGGATAACAGGTCCTGTATAAAAATATGCAAAATACTTTAACTTTTTCATTAGGTATCATATTTGTGGGAACCCCCCATCCAGAGTGGGAGCTGTATTAGCCACAGCTGTGGGGGTGGAAGCCATTTTTGGCTGATAGGAGCCATATCCATATTATAGGAGAGATAGAAGAGAGGAGAATGGGAGCATTAGATCAGTTACTAAAGCTCATTATTACTACTCCATGGGGAATCCCTTTTACACTGTGAAAAGTCAAATTTTTCACATTTTCAGCAAAACCCCGAATTTCCTACAACACTGGCAATGTAGTAAAATGCTGGGACAACAAGTTGTAACAATAAAGTGTTGATATCAATTGAAATCAGTTTATTATCAAGTATTTCTGAATTTACTTCTATAGCGACACAATTGTACTCAGTGATTTACAAGGTATAAACATACACAGGCTACAGTTCTATTGAGTTATACAGTAACAGTAGAGACATCTGTGCTGTCTAATCACTTAGTGGGATGAAGAGCTTACAATTTATTGGGTTATGTCAAATACATCATTTCTTTATGGCATTAATTCACCAGTGTATTTTATAACTCCGCCCACCAATCATTATGTACTTCTGTTGACTTTTGTTGCCTAGGTGATGTCACTGTGATGTCATGTGATGTCATAATGGACAGAATGAAGGTGTCCAGCTGGAGCCCAGATTGGCTCATTCTTTGTCAGGAGACTGAGGTGAGTACAAGTCGGGATCGTTGGGTACAAATATGAGCAAAAGGAATGTTATTAATACTGTTACTGTGGGGCTTAGAGACTGCTGGTGCTACTGGGAATCATTTAGAATTTGTTAGAAGGATTTTGAAGGAGGCTGTTGCGCTTGGTCACTGTATATTAGAAACACAAAATCTGGGCTGGAACTAGGGGTGGGCAGAAGAGGCAGATATTTAGGTTAGGGGTGCAATGGTTGGGGGGGTACGAGGCATGTGATGTACCTCTTATGTCTGCCTAATGTTGGCCCTTCTGTAGCTCTGGCCCACTCAACCCCCCCCTCAACTCATCAACTGCTGTCTGGCTGTGGGGGGATTTGGTGCACAAGTTGCAGGTGGTGCTGGGGGATGAGCGGGGGTTGGGGCAAGTGGGGGTCTCTCTTGGGTGCCATCACCTTGGGGCTCAGCGCTACAGACAATATTGCCACATTCCCTACTTTTATTTAGGTGGGGGCTTGTGGATAATGAAATCCATTAAACATTTATTACACTTATACTTCACTTGGAATCCACTCAACCCACCAACCTTTATCTACATCACTGACCTACATTTCCCACCTCGGGTTGCACGTGTGATGTCACAATGGTGGGAATCTCGCACTTGTAATATGATCCCGCCCACACCTGGGCTGCCTTTGTGATGTCACAATGCACAGTGTGATGTCATAATAGGCAGAGTTAAGGTCTCAAGCAGCAGCTCAGATTTTCTCATTCTTTTTCAGACGACTGAGGTGAGTACAACTCCTGATATTAGAAGGAAAACATATTTCAAAACTATTTTAACACTGGTACTATGTGGAATATAAGACTGTTATGGGCAGATTTATCAAAGGTAGAATCTATGTGAATTTTTTTACTGTAATAAATTCAAATATGCGCAATAAGCTCAAATGGGAGTTTTTTTAAGAAAACAATTGAACATCTAGGGGGAGATTTATCAAGGGTCAAATTGAAAATTTAAGGGGCAGATTTATCTTGGGTGGAATTTTGAATCTGCAAAACTTCAAATTCAAAAAGATCAAACAAATTAAGTTGTGTTTTTTTTGGAGCGAATAGGTCAGTTTTTAATAGAATAGGTCTGTATTCAGCTGGATTCAAATTGTATGAATCTAATTAAAATCACATTCGATCAAATTCAATTCGAAGTTTTTCCCCGAAAAAAGTAAAGTCCACCAAATGACTCCAAATAGGTTCCAGGAGGTCCCCCATAGGCTAAAACTGCAATTTGGGGGTTTTAGATGGCTAATGGTCGAAGTCAAATTTTTAAAGAGACAGTACATGATAAATTTCTATATTTGAATTTTTGATTTTTTTTCAAAATCAAATCAAATTTGGACTATTCCCTAGTGGAAGTACATGAAAAATAGCTTGAAATTTTTTCATTCAAAAATTCACCTCGACCTTTGATAAATCTGCCCCTTAGTGGTGTCTTGAGTAAGTTAGAATTACAGAAAATTGGATTTTGAACTGTGGTGTTGTACGTGGTCCAGCCTACCATCATTTGCTGCTGATATTTTATCCATTCTATATATATATATATATATGTGTATAGGTATTGTGCATGGAAGAGATGACTGATGTGATGTTTTTGTTTTGTCTCCATAGAAAGAAATTTCTTCATTCACAAAATGTGGAAGAGAATCAAATCTTGTTTTTCTTGCTTTCGCAAGGTAAGGACTCGCTTCTTTCTACTGTATCCATTTCATTTGTGACCTTCATGGAGGGAAGGTGCCAGACCAAAAATGTCATGGCCAGACTGGCAATCTATAGCTTGTGGCAAATGCCAGAGGGGCTGCTGTAAGATGCCATAGTCTTAATCTTAACAGGGGCCCCACAGCCACCCCACCTGCTCGGCAGCTTTTGTCAGTCCCCCAGCTCTCAATTAGGAAAGTCGCTGGGGGAGGGGAGATTTCTCCTTAAAGGAGACCCCCTGGTATGGGGAAGTGGGGAGTCTTCCTCTATATATACAGTATATTTTTTTCAATTCAGCTTTGGACTATTCCCTAGTCTAGTATGCAAAAATAGCTCTAGATTCGAACTTTTTTTACTTTGAATTTTTACTTTGACTCTTGATAAATTTGGCCTTTAAAGGCATAGTTTATTCTGTTCAGAAAATATAAATTTATTGTAATTTTAGGTTCAGACTTATCAAGCCTCAAATTGAAAATGAGAATTTTTAAATTAGAATTTCGAGTTTATTTAGTGTAAGTTGACTAGGGAATAGTCCAAATTCGATTCAAGTTTAAAAAAATTAGAAATTAGAATTTTGAAATTTATCATGTACTGTCCCTTTGAGAATTCAAATTTGAATATTCAACCTGCCAAATTGGTGTTTTAGCCCATGTGGGCTTCTTACAATCAATTTGGAGCCATTTGGTGGAATTTCATTTTAAATGATTCTTGTTTTTATATTCTGATATGTATGAATGTATGAATTTTCTCTAAACTGGGGTTACCGACTAAACTCGATTTTTTTAAGGCTGAGTTTTTTTGGGCAAAAACTACAGTTTTTAGCGGGAAAAAACTCATGATTTATTAAACTCTACCACCATTAAATCTGATATCTCAAACTTATCGAGATCTCTCAGAAGTCAATAGGAAATGTCAGTTTTACAATTTGAAGATATCATGATCTGCATTGTTTTTTGTCCAATAATGTGGAAAATTTTGGGTTTTTTGGTGATAACCCCAAATAATTGAGAGCCACATCCAAAATATTCTTACGATTCAGGTTTTTGCTCAATTTTATTTAGTTTATTTCAGAGTTTAATTGATAAATAAGATAAAATCAGGGATGGGAGTTTGGTCGAACTTGACTTAATAAAAATACGAGATACATTTGAGTTTTAGTAAATAACCCCCTTATATCTCTAGTGAATTCTTGTTGCCTATTTGCAGATTCATTTTTGTGATACAAACTTATTTTTTTTCATTCTTCAACAGAAAAAAACCATCAAATCAACTGAATCTTTGGATCAGAATGAAATCGTTGTGGTAAGCAGAGAAGAATTGTAGAAGAGAAATAGAAATAAGCCAATTTGCCATTATTTAGAGCATGTTATTTACTTACCTATAGATTTATATTCAGCTTCATTAAGAAACACTTGATAAAGCCGCACCAGATACATTTCCACTTCCTACTGATCCTAAAGAAAAACGATACTGACGGTTTGGTCGGGTTCTTCTCAAACTGCCACATTTCTCCATTATTTCTCCTTTTCTCTCCTGGCAAGAATAGAGTAGCCCCTTAGCCTCCCTGCACACACCCTGGATTTATTTATCCTTATTATTATGTTGGCTTTGAAGAAGCTTGTGCTCTGAAAATGCTTGTGCTCTGTTAAGCAATCCCACCCTCCGTGGCCCTGTGGCGGCCCCCCAAAGACCCCATTTTTTCCCATAGACTTTCATTGGAAAATTTGAAACTTTTGCCACTCGTACAGCATTAAAGTTACACTCACCAAACTTGGGTCACTTATTCATGGGGTCAACCTGAAAAGTTCTGTCACATTTTGGGGACTCCAAAAAGTGGGCGGAGCAACAAACAGCCAATCAGATTTTCCCTATTGACTTCAATGAGAAAATGTCAAACACTGTCATTCCCACAGTGTTAAAGCCAGAGACCCAAAACTTGGCACTGTGGGTCACTGGGGTTAAAATTTTGAAAAGTGGGCGGAGTCTACCACAGCCAATCAAATATTAGCCATTTGTTTCAATGGGAAAAGTTAAAACTGTCGCCGCTCTTAGATTGTTCATGGGAGGGTCCTCAAACTTGGCACAGTTGGTCACTGGAGGACCGGGATCAAAATCTGGGAAAGTGGCTGGAGCCAAAAACAACCAATCAGAATTCTTTGATGATTTAAATGGGAAAAATGAAAATTGCTGCCATTTGCACTTAATTGATGTTATGGACCTCGAATATCACAAATGTGGTCACTGGGTGTTTGCACTTCAAAGTTAGGAAAAGTGGGTGGAGCCACCAACAACCAATCAAATGTCATTCATTGATTTTCAATAGAAAAACATAAAATTGCTGCCATTTTTACATGTTAAATGTCATGATTCCGAAACCTTAAAGTGTTAGTCACTTGGTGACTCTGGTTCAGAATTAGGAAAAAAAGGGGGCGGGGCAACAACAGCCAGTCGGATTTCAGCCATTGACCTTAATGAAAAACGCCAAATTGCTGCTATTATTACGGCGTAAATACCAAGTGTCCCAAACTCAGCACAATTACTCACTGGGTGACTGTGGTCAAAATTTAGGAAAAGTGGGTGGAGCCAATAACAGTCAATCAGATTTTACCTATTGACTTCAATGTAAAAGTTTCAAATACTGCCATTCTCACAGTTTTAAAGCCAGAGGCCCCAAACTTGGTACAGACCATGACTGGGTGACTGGGGTTAAAATTCAGAAAACTGGGTGGAGCTTAAAACAGCCAATCAAATGTTACCTATTGCTAATCAATGTCAATATATAAGTTGCTGCCATTCTTTCACAGTTAATGGCAGGGACATCAAACTTGGCACAGTCGGTCACAGGGGGACTGGGATTCAAATTTTAAAAGTGGGTGGAGCCAAAAACAGCCAATCAGGTTTTTTGGTTGATTTTAATGGTACAATTTGATCTGCTTCAATTTACACCGTTTTAAACCAGATTCTACCAACTTTGTGTACTCTCTCTGCACCAGGGGCGACTGGCCCCAACACCTCTTGCGTTTCAAAGCCAACATCTTGTGGTTTCTTCAGAAATGACACCATCTAGTTATTATTACTATTAATAACATGTATTTATAAAACATATTCTGCAGCATTGTACAATATATTGGTGTATTCTTTAATCACTAATGCATAATAAACTAATGCATTTTTATTCCTTAAACAGGCTCAGACACAAGAAGAAGAAGAGCCAACAGAAAGCTTCTGCCTGGTAAGCAGTAAAGGAGTTGGTATCATACAGTCCTTTTTTGAAGGGGTGGTTCATCTTTAAACAATTAGTTGTTTTCAGATAGATTACCAGATATAACGACTTTCTATTTTCTATGTGTGACGGTTTTTCTAATATTGAAGTGTAAAGTGTCATTTTTCACCTTCAGAAGCAGCCCTGGGAGGGAGGTCGCCGACCCTGTAAACTGTTCTAAATGGATACATTTAGTTGATACATTTCTTGGCTTTGTCCCTGCTGAGCAGAATCTCTGAGTTTCATTACATGCAGCTGTTAGACTTGATACAATAGTTGCTGATACTCCAGAGATGCTGCTGAGAAATGTATCAATGAAATGTTGTAAAATTGTAACAGTTTAGCGTCTGCACCTGAATTACTGAGCTGCCAGACTCAAACACCTGAGACAGTGACGTTCAGCTTTAAACTTAGATTTTGGAAAAATAGTAAAAAATAAAAATAACAGTAAAAAATAAATAATGGAAAGTAATTGAAAAAAGTATTTATTTCTGGGGAACAATCTAAAAACAACTGAATTGAAAAAAGTGTTTTGAAGGTGAACCACCCCTTTAAAGGGATACTGTTATCGGAAAACATGTTTTTTCAAAACACATCAGTTAATAGAGCTACTCCAGCAGACTTCTCCACTGAAATCCATTTCTCAAAAGTGCAAACAGATTTTTTTATATTCAATTTGGAAATCTGACATGGGGCTAGATATTTTGTCAATTTCCCAGCTGCCCCTGGTCATGTGACTTGTGCCTGCACTTAAGGAGAGAAATGCTTTCTGGCAGGCTGCTGTTTTTCCTTCTCAATGTAACTGAATGTGTCTCAGTGGGACATGGGTTTTCACTATTGAGTGTTGTTCTTAGATCTACCAGGCAGCTGTTATCTTGTGTTAGGGAGCTGCTATCTGGTTACCTTCCCATTGTTCTTTTGTTTGGCTGCTAAGGGGGGGAAGGGAGGGGATGTTATTACTCCAACTTGCAGTACAGCAGTAAAGAGTGATTGAAGTTTATCAGAGTACAAGTCACATGACTAGGGGCTGCTGGGAAATTGACAAAATGTCTAGCCCGATTTCCAGATTTCAAAATTGAATATAAAAAAATCCGTTTGCTCTTTTGAGAAATGGATTTCAGTGCAGAATTCTGCTGGAGCAGCTCTATTAACTGATTCATATACTGACTTTATAAAAGGCACATTTGTCTTCTAGTTAGTTTATCCAATGACTAACTTTATCTTTCTTACTCAGGAGGAACCAGTGCAAGAAGAACAAACTGGCACCAACACCAGCCAGGAAAGCCCAGAGGAAGAGGATCTGGGAAATGAGGAGGAGCCGGAGGAAAGTGCTCAGGTTTGAGCTCATTTATATCTTTAATTCATTTAAACTTATTTTGGCCCCAACACAGGCCCCTATCCAATCAAATCACACGAACTCCGCTGTAGAGCCCTGTTCCTCCATAACTAAATTCCAAATACACAGGGGCTCTAAATGAAGCTCAGTTGTACCTGTAGTTATGATCATGTGCAATTGCAGCAGATGCAACTTGGAGTGCAGCCACAATTGTGCTGGAATTATGAAAATAGTAAATATTTGTTCCTGATCTTTATTTTCTGTGTTAAACAGGAAGAACACGTGATTGAGCACGAGAGGGAGAATTCCATCAACTCCCCCCAACCACCAACCCAATCCATCAACTTCCTCCACTGTCCGGTAAGTAGAAAATAATCAAAGAGTAAAAAACTATAATGAAAGAAATGAGATGGATTTCATCATATTCTCTACTCAGCTGAGTTGATCTCACAAAACCAATATTTTCTCTCTTAAAAGGGCGGTTCACCCTCATGTCAACTTTTAGTTTGTTAAAGAATGGCTGGTTTTACACATCTTTTTAGTTGGTCTTCATTAATTATATTGTATCAATTTTTAATTATTTACCTTCTTCTGGCTCTTTCCAGCTTGAACATTTAGGGGTCACTGACCCATCTAAAAAC
Organism: Xenopus laevis; assembly: GCF_017654675.1. NCBI lineage: Eukaryota > Metazoa > Chordata > Amphibia > Anura > Pipidae > Xenopus > Xenopus laevis. Next base: position 183,554,869 of record NC_054373.1, read on the forward strand.
AAATGATCTGTAGGGCTATACATTACAGTCTGAATGGTAAAACTTTAAAAATTCAAGTTCTTTTTTTACTATAAAATCTAATTTTTTTAGTGAAAAAACCCATAAATTGACCCATGACATCTGTGAGGCAACCAGCAAAGGGCTTATTATGTAAAATAAGGAGAGAGTTATACCATTTCTATTCAAGAGCCACATAGAGATACAAAATATTCATTTTAGCAGCTTCCCTAAGGTGCTGATGTGAAAACATGTTTTTATTGATATCGTTAAGCACCTCACCTGGATGTTACACAAGTGGTGTCTCTCTATTTACCAGGAGTCAATAGTGGAGCCTGGCAATATCATCAGCCATAACTTCCCCCATAAATTCCAAACAACTTCTTTAGTGGAGCCAAATGCTTCTGATAATAAATATCTTTAATGATACTTTTAATCACATCACCTTGATAGATGTTTCACTAATTGTTTCTATTTACCAGGAATCATCTGGCACCAACACCAGCCAGGAAAGCCCAGAGGAAGAGGATCTGGGAAATGAGGAGGAGCCGGAGGAAAGTGCTCAGGTTTGAGCTCATTTATAACTTTAATCCATTTAAACTTATTTTGGTCCCAACTCAGGCCCCTATTCAATCAAATCACACAAACTACTCCATAGACCCCTTTTCCCCCATAATTCCAAACAACTGCTTTAGGGCTCTTACAGATGAGTGTTTTTAGCTGCACTTCACAGATACATGTAAGCACAGAATGCAGGAAAAATACAACATGCTGCGTCCCAACCTGCGCTCCTCGCTTACATGCATCTGTGTGAGTACAGCCCCATTGAAAAGAATTCAGTGCATCTACTCCTGCGCTCCCCAGCAGCTGAAAGCATGAAACCAGAATGCAGGGAAGCGCAGCTAAAAACGCTCATCTCTAAGAGCACTTAGGGGAGTTAATTCATGTGATGATAAATGTCCTTAATGATACTTTTAAACTGAAATCTCACTGAGCTCATTTATAATATTAATCCATTTAAACTTATTTTGGTCCAAACACAGGCCTCTATTCAATCAAATCACACAAACTACTCCATAGGCCCTTTTTCCCCTATAAATTACATACAACTTCTTTAGGGCTCTTACAGATGAGTGTTTTAGCTGCACTTCCCTAAGTTCCGGTTTCATGTGTTCAGCCGCAGGGGAGCGCAGGAGTAGATGCACTGAATTGTTTTCAATGGGGCTGTACTCACACAGACACATGTAAGTGCTAAATGCAGGAAAAATGCAACATGCTGTGTCCCAACCTGCTCTCCTCACTTACATGTGTCTGTGTGAGTACAGCCCCATTGAAAACAATTCAGTAATTCTACTCCTGCGCTCCCCTGCGGCTGAACGCATGAAACCGGAACTTAGGGAAGTGCAGCTAAAAATGCTCATCTCTAAGATTCCTTAGGGGAGTTACTGGATGTGATGATAAATGTCCTTAATTATACTTTTAAACTGAAATGCACCAACTCAGGCCCCCTATCCAATAAAATCACACAAACGACTCTGTAGGCCCCTGTTCCCCCATAAATTCCAAACAAATTCTTTAGGGCTCTTACAGATGAGCATTTTTGGCTGCACTTCCCTGTGCTCCAGTTTCATGTGTTCAGCCGCAGGGGAGCGCAGGAGTAGATGCACTGAATTCTTTTCAATGGGGCTGTACTCACACAGACACATGTAAGTGCCAAACGCAGGAAAAATGCAACATGCTGTGTCCCAACCTGCTCTCCTCCCACACATGTGTCTGTGTGAGTACAGCCCCATTGAAAAGAATTCAGTGCATCTACTCCTGCGCTCCCCTGCGGCTGAACACATGAAACTGGAGCACAGGGAAGCGCAGCTAAAAACGCTCGTCTCTAGGAGCCTTAGAGGAGCTAAATGCACATGATAATATTTGTCTTTAATGATACTTTTAATCACTTCACCTTGATAGATGTTTCACTAATTGTTTCTATTTACCAGGAATCATCTGGCACCAACACCAGCCAGGAAAGCCCAGAGGAAGAGGATCTGGGAAATGAGGAGGAGCCGGAGGAAAGTGCTCAGGTTTGAGCTCATTTATAACTTTAATCCATTTAAACTTATTTTGGCCCCAACTCAGGCCCCTATTCAATCAAATCACACAAACTACTCTGTAGGCCCCTGTTCCCCCATAACTAAATTCCAAATGCACAGGGGCTCTAAATGAAGCTCAGTTGTACCTGTAGTTATGATCATGTGCAATTGCAGCAGATGCAACTTGGAGGCAAATTCACTAACCTACACATGTGCCCACTGTATAGTTTAGGTGCCATATTTTAGTAAATGTAGGGGGGAAGGAGGGTACCCCAAAAACATTTGATCTTATTCAGTCTTTCACCCTTTAAAAAAGAAAAAATGCCATCATTTTTTGAGACTTTTTTTTTGGAATTTCCAACTAATTTTTGAGGAAGTCCTATCTACTCTATTGCACTTTGCCTGGTCTGAGGTGGGAAGGCAAGTCTGGCGATAGAGTTAACGCTCAGTAATATCAAAAACTTTAGTAGTAACACTACCAAAAATTCACCTGGCGTAAGAGGGCGAAGTTGCACCAGAGTCTATCTCTCTGCCGAAATTACGCCAGTGAAGTGCCAAAAAAATATCACACTGAAGAATTTACGCAGCATTAGCCACTTCACCTTTAGTAAATGTCCCCCCTTGGAGTGCAGGCACAATTGTGCTGGAATTATGAGAAAAATAGCAAATATTTATTCCTGATCTTTATTTTCTATGTTAAACAGGAAGAACAAGTGATTGAGCACGAGGGGGAGAATTCCATCAACTCCCCCCAACCTCCAACCCAATCCATCAACTTCCTCCACTGTCAGGTAAGCAGAAAATAATCAAAGAGTAAAAAACTATAATGAAAGAAATGAGATGGATTCCATCATATTCTCTACTCAGCTGAGTTGATCTCAAAAAACCAATAAAATACTAATATTAGTAGTTTCCCCAGGGAGCTGAATAGATGTGATAAAACATGTTTTTAATAGGGATGCACTGAATTCACTATTTTGGATTTGGTAGAACCCCCGAATTCTGTGTGAAAAACTCTGCAGAGAACCGTATCCTAATTTGGATATGCAAATTAGGTATGAAAAGGGGAAAAAATGTACTTCCTTGTTTTGTGACAAAAAGTCACAATATTTCCCTCCCTGCCCCTAATTTGCATATGCAAATTAGGATTTGGATTCAGTTCCGCTGAGCATAAGGATTTGGCCAAATCCAAATAAAAAGCCAAATCCTGGCCGAATCCCGGACCGAATCCTGGATTCGGCACATCCCTAGTTTTTAATAATTATTTTTAAGCACCTCACCTGGATGTTACACAAGTGGTGTCTCTCTATTTACCAGGAGTCAATAGTGGAGCCTGGCAATATCATCAGCCATAACTTCCCCCATAAATTCCAAACCACTTCTTTAGTGGAGCCAAATGCTTCTGATAATAAATATCTTTAATGATACTTTTAATCACTTCACCTTGATAGATGCCTCACTAATTGTTTCTATTTACCAGGAATCATCTGGCACCAACAACTGCCAGGAAAGCCCAGAGGAAGAGGATCTGGGAAATGAGGAGGAGCCGGAGGAAAGTGCTCAGGTTTGAGCTCATTTATAACTTTATTCCCTTTAAACTTATTTTGGTCCCAACTCAGGCCCCTATTCAATCAAATCACACAAACTACTCCGTAGGCCCCTTTTCCCCTATAAATTCCAAACAACTTCTTTAGGGCTCTTGCAGATGAGTTTTTTTAGCTGCACTTCAAAGATGCATGTAAGCACAGAATGCAGGAAAAATGCAACATGCTGCGTCTCAACATGCGCTCCTCACTTACATGCGTCTGTGTGAGTAAAGCCCCAGTGAAAAGAATTCAGTGCATCTACTCCTGCGCTCCCCTGCAGCTGAAAGCATGAAACCAGAATGCAGGGAAGCGCAGCTAAAAACGCTCATCTCTAAGAGCACTTAGGGGAGTTAATTCATGTGATGATAAATGTCCTTAATGATACTTTTAAACTGAAATGCCCCAACTCAGGCCCCCCATCCAATCAAATCACACAAACGACTCTGTAGGCCCCTGTTCCCCCATAAATACCAAACAACTTCTTAAGGCTCTTACAGATGAGCATTTTTGGCTGCACTTCCCTGAGTTCCAGTTTCTTGTGTGTAGATTTAGTGAATTCTTTTCAATGGGGCTGTACTCACACAGACACATGTAAGTGCCAAACGCAGGAAAAATGCAACATGCTGTGTCCCAACCTGCTCTCCTCCCACACATGTGTCTGTGTGAGTACAGCCCCATTGAAAAGAATTCAGTGCATCTACTCCTGCGCTCCCCTGCGGCTGAACACATGAAACTGGAGCACAGGAAAGCGCAGCTAAAAACGCTCGTCTCTAGGAGCCTTAGAGGAGCTAAATGCACATGATAATATTTGTCTTTAATGATACTTTTAATCACTTCACCTTGATAGATGTTTCACTAATTGTTTCTATTTACCAGGAATCATCTGGCACCAACACCAGCCAGGAAAGCCCAGAGGAAGAGGATCTGGGAAATGAGGAGGAGCCGGAGGAAAGTGCTCAGGTTTGAGCTCATTTATAATATTAATCCATTTAAATTTATTTTGGCCCCAACTCAGGCCCCTATCCAATCAAATCACACAAATTACTCTGTAGGCCCCTGTTCCCCCATAACTAAATTCCAAATGCACAGGGGCTCTAAATGAAGCTCAGTTGTACCAGTAGTTATGATCATGTGCAATTGCAGCAGATGCAACTTGGGGGCAAATTCAGTAACCGGTGAAAATTCACCAGCTCTGGCTTTGCGCACATCACAACACTTCGCCAGGTGTAGATTTGCCTGGAAACTGCTTATTTATGAAGATCCAAAGTTGCGCACAGGATATTGAAGCTTGTAAAAGTTACGACAACAAAATTAAGCTCAGCAGTTTGAAGTTGCGCTAGTGTTGGCTAATTAGCATACGGTGTGCAGTTAAAGTACAATGGGCGTATATGCTGCAGCAAATACATTACACTACACAAGGCCAGGGAACCTTAATAAAATGATATAAAGTTGTTATATTGCCCTACACATGTGCCCACTGTATAGTTTAGGTGCCATATGTTAGTAAATGTAGGGGGGAATGAGGGTACCCCCCCAATAAAATTCAATCTTTTTCAGTCTATCACCCTTTAAATAGGAAAAAACAGCAGCATTTTTTGGGACTTAGAAAATGTTTCAACTAATTTTTGAGGAAGTCCTATCTACTCTATTGCACTTTGCCTGGTCTGAGGTGGGAAGGCAAGTCTGGCGATAGAGTTAACGTTCAGTAATATCAAAAACTTTATTAGTAACACTACCAAAAATTCACCTGGCGTTAGAGGGCGAAGTTGCACCAATGTCTAACTCTCTGCCGAAATTACGCCAGTGAAGTGCCAAAATGACATAACACTGGTGAATTTACGCAGCATTAGCCACTTCACCTTTAGTAAATGTCCCCCTTGGAGTGCAGCCACAATTGTGCTGGAATTATAAGAAAAATAGCAAAAAAAATTTCCTGATCTTTATTTTCTATGTTAAACAGGAAGAACAAGTGATTGAGCACGAGGGGGAGAATTCCATCAACTCCCCCCAACCACCGACCCAATCCATCAACTTCCTCCACTGTCAGGTAAGCAGAAAATAATCAAAGAGTAAAAAACTATAAGGAAAGAAATTAGATGGATTCCATCATATTCTCTACTCAGCTGAGTTGATCTCACAATACCAATAAAATATTAATATTAGTAGTTTCCCCAGGGAGCTGAATAGATGTGATAAAACATGTTTTTAATAGGGATGCACTGAATTCACTATTTTGGATTTGGTAGAACCCCCCGAATTCTGTGTGAAAAACTCTGCCGAGAACCGTATCCTAATTTGGATATGCAAATTAGGTATGAAAAGGAGAAAAAATGTACTTCCTTGTTTTGTGACAAAAAGTCACGATATTTCCCTCCCTGCCCCTAATTTGCATATGCAAATTAGGATTTGGATTAAGTTCCGCTGAGCATAAGGATTTGGCCAAATCCAAATCATGGCGAAAAAAGCCAAATCCTGGCCGAATCCCGGACCGAATCCTGGATTCGGCGCATCCCTAGTTTTTAATAATTCTTTTTAAGCACCTCACCTGGATGTTACACAAGTGGTGTCTCTCTATTTACCAGGAGTCAATAGTGGAGCCTGGCAATATCATCAGCCATAACTTCCCCCATAAATTCCAAACCACTTCTTTAGTGGAGCCAAATGCTTCTGATAATAAATATCTTTAATGATACTTTTAATCACTTCACCTTGATAGATGCCTCACTAATTGTTTCTATTTACCAGGAATCATCTGGCACCAACAACTGCCAGGAAAGCCCAGAGGAAGAGGATCTGGGAAATGAGGAGGAGCCGGAGGAAAGTGCTCAGGTTTGAGCTCATTTATAACTTTATTCCCTTTAAACTTATTTTGGTCCCAACTCAGGCCCCTATTCAGTCAAATCACACAAACTACTCCATAGGCCCCTTTTCCCCTATAAATTCCAAACAACTTCTTTAGGGCTCTTACAGATGAGTGTTTTTAGCTGCACTTCACAGATACATGTAAGCACAGAATGCAGGAAAAATGCAACATGCTGCATCCCAACATGCGCTCGTCACTTACATGTGTCTGTGTGAGTAAAGCCCCAGTGAAAAGAATTCAGTGCATCTACTCCTGCGCTCCCCTGCAGCTGAAAGCATGAAACCAGAATGCAGGGAAGCGCAGCTAAAAATGCTCATCTCTAAGATTCCTTAGGGGAGTTAATTCATGTGATAATAAATGTCCTTAATGATACTTTTAAACTGAAATGCCCCAACTCAGGCCCCTATCCAATCAAATCACACAAACGACTTTGTAGGCCCCTGTTCCCCCATAAATTCCAAACAACTTCTTTAGGGCTCTTACAGATGAGCATTTTTGGCTGCACTTCCCTGAGTTCCAGTTTCATGTGTTCAGCCGCAGGGGAGCGCAGGAGTAGATGCACTGAATTCTTTTCACTGGGGCTGTACTCACACCTACACATGTAAGTGCCAAACGCAGGAAAAATACAACATGCTGTGTCCCAACCTGCTCTCCTCCCACACATGTGTCTGTGTGAGTACAGCCCCAGTGAAAAGAATTCAGTGCATCTACTCCTGCGCTCCCCTGCGGCTGAACACATGAAACTGGAGCACAGGAAAGCGCAGCTAAAAACGCTTGTCTCTAAGAGCCTTAGAGGAGCTAAATGCACATGATAATATTTGTCTTTAATGATACTTTTAATCACTTCACCTTGATAGATGTTTCACTAATTGTTTCTATTTACCAGGAATCATCTGGCACCAACACCAGCCAGGAAAGCCCAGAGGAAGAGGATCTGGGAAATGAGGAGGAGCCGGAGGAAAGTGCTCAGGTTTGAGCTCATTTATAACTTTATTCCCTTTAAACTTATTTTGGTCCCAACTCAGGCCCCTATTCAATCAAATCACACAAACTACTCTGTAGGCCCCTGTTCCCCCATAACTAAATTCCAAATACACAGGGGCTCTAAATGAAGCTCAGTTGTACCTGTAGTTATGATCATGTGCAATTGCAGCAGATGCAACTTGGGGGCAAATTCACTAACCGGTGAAAATTCGCCAGCTCCGGCTTTGCGCACATCACAACACTTCGCCAGGTGTAGATTTGCCTGGAAACTGCTAATTTATGAAGATCCGAAGTTGCGCACAGGGTAACGACCGCTGTAAAAATGACCCCAACAAAATTACGCTCAGTAGTTTGAATTTGCGCTAGTGTTGGCTAATTAGCATACGGTGTGCAGTTAAAGTACAATGGGCGTATATGCTGCAGCAAATACATTACACTACACAAGGCCAGGGAACCTTAATAAAATTATATAAAGTTGTTATAATGCCCTACTCATGTGCCCACTGTATAGTTTAGGTGCCATATGTTAGTAAATGTAGGGGGAATGAGGGTACCCCAAAAACTTTTTATCTTTTTCAGTCTCTCACCCTTTATATAGGAAAAAACACCATCATGTTTTTGAGACTTTTTTGGGGAATTTTCAACTAATTTTTGAGGAAGTCCTATCTACTCTATTGCACTTTGCCTGGTCTGAGGTGGGAAGGCAAGTCTGGCGATAGAGTTAACGTTCAGTAATATCAAAAACTTAGTGAATTTGCGTAGTAACACTACCAAAAACTCACCTGCCGTTAGAGGGCGAAGTTGCACCAGAGTCTATCTCTCTGCCGAAATTACGCCAGTGAAGTGCCAAAATAACATCACACTGGCGAATTTACGCAGCATTAGCCACTTCACCTTTTAGTAAATGTCCCCCTTGGAGTGCAGCCACAATTATGCTGGAATTATGAGAAAAATAGCAAAAAAAATTTCCTGAATCCTGATCTTTATTTTCTGTGTTAAACAGGAAGAACAAGTGATTGAGCACGAGGGGGAGAATTCCATCAATTCCCCCCAATCACCAACCCAATCCATCAACTTCCTCCACTGTCAGGTAAGCAGAAAATAATCAAAGAGTAAAAAACTATAATGGAAGAAATGAGATGGATTTCATCATATTCTCTACTCAGCTGAGTTGATCTCACAATACCAATAAAATACTAATATTAGTAGTTTCCCCAGGGAGCTGAATAGATGTGATAAAACATGTTTTTAATAGGGATGCACTGAATTCACTATTTTGGATTTGGTAGAACCCCTGAATCCTGTGCGAAAAACTCTGCCGAGAACCGTATCCTAATTTGGATATGCAAATTAGGTATGAAAAGGGGAACAAATTTACTTCCTTGTTTTGTGACAAAAAGTCACGATATTTCCCTCCCTGCCCTTAATTTGCATATGCAAATTAGGATTTGGATTCAGTTCCGCTGAGCATAAGGATTTGGCCAAATCCAAATCATGGTGAAAAAAGCCAAATCCTGGCCGAATCCCGGACCGAATCCTGGATTCATCGCATCCCTAGTTTTTAATAATTCTTTTTAAGCACCTCACCTGGATGTTACACAAGTGGTGTCTCTCTATTTACCAGGAGTCAATAGTGGAGCCTGGCAATATCATCAGCCATAACTTCCCCCATAAATTCCAAACAACTTCTTTAGTGGAGCCAAATGCTTCTGATAATAAATATCTTTAATGATACTTTTAATCACGTCACCTTGATAGATGCCTCACTAATTGTTTCTATTTACCAGGAATCATCTGGCACCAACAACTGCCAGGAAAGCCCAGAGGAAGAGGATCTGGGAAATGAGGAGGAGCCGGAGGAAAGTGCTCAGGTTTGAGCTCATTTATAACTTTAATCCATTTAAACTTATTTTGGTCCCAACTCAGGCCCCTATTCAATCAAATCACACAAACTACTACATAGGCCCCTTTTCCCCCATAATTCCAAACAACTTCTTTAGGGCTCTTACAGATGAGTGTTTTTAGCTGCACTTCACAGATGCATGTAAGCGCAGAATGCAGGAAAATGCAACATGCTGCGTCCCAACATGTGATCCTCACTTACATGTGTCTGTGTGAGTAAAGCCCCAGTGAAAAGAATTCAGTGCATCTACTCCTGCGCTCCCCTGCGGCTGAACACATGAAACTGGAGCACAGGGAAGCGCAGCTAAAAACGCTTCTCTCTAAGAGCCTTAGAGGAGCTAAATGCACATGATAATATTTGTCTTTAATGATACTTTAATCACTTCACCTTGATAGATGTTTCACTAATTGTTTCTATTTACCAGGAATCATCTGGCACCAACACCAGCCAGGAAAGCCCAGAGGAAGAGGATCTGGGAAATGAGGAGGAGCCGGAGGAAAGTGCTCAGGTTTGAGCTCATTTATAATATTAATCCATTTAAACTTATTTTGGTCCCAACTCAGGCCCCTATCCAATCAAATCACACAAACTACTCTGTAGGCCCCTGTTCCCCATAACTAAATTCCAAATGCACAGGGGCTCTAAATGAAGCTCAGTTGTACCTGTAGTTATGATCATGTGCAATTGCAGCAGATGTAACTTGTTAAAATTGGCCAGCGCCGGCTTCGTGCACATCACAACACTTCGCCAGGTGTAAATTTGCGTAATTCACAGAGATCCGAAGTTGCGCACAGGGTAATGAACACTGGCAAAATTACGCCATCGTAATTATGCTCAGCAGTTGGAAGTTACTCTAGCGTTAGCTAATGAGCATACGGCGTGCAGTTAAAGTACAATGGGCGTATATGCTGCAGCAAATACATTACACTACACAAGGCCAGGGAACCTTAATGAAATAAAGTTGTTATAATGTCCTGCACATGTGCCCACTGTATAGTTTAGGTGCCATATGTTAGTAAATGTAATGGGAAGGGGAAACATTTACGATCTTTTTCAGTCAATCACCCTTTAAATAGGGAAAAAACGCCAGCGTTTTATGGGACTTAGAAACATTTCCAACTATTTTTTGAGGAAGTCCTATCTACTCTATTGCACTAGATTAGATAGAGGTAACATTCAGTAATATCAAACACTTTGTAAAAATAAATTTGCATAGTAACACTGCCGAAAATTTGCCTGGCGTTAGAGGGCGAAGTTTCGCCAGAGTCTATCTCCTTGGCGAAATTACACCAACTACCATTAGTAAATCGCCGAAGTGCCGAAATGACATCACGCTGGCGAATTTATGCCACTTTGCCCTTTAGTAAATGTCCCCCTTGGAGTGCAGCCACAATTGTGCTGGAATTATGAGGATATAGCAAATATTTGTTCCTGATCTTTATTTTCTGTGTTAAACAGGAAGAACAAGTGATTGAGCACGAGGGGGAGAATTCCATCAACTCCCCCCAACCACCAACCCAATCCATCAACTTCCCCCACTGTCAGGTAAGCAGAAAATAATCAAAGAGTAAAAAACTATAATGAAAGAAATGAGATGGATTTCATCATATTCTCTACTTCATCATATTCTCACAAAACCAATATTTTCTCATTTTCTCTCTTAAAGGGGTCGTTCAGTTTCATGTTAACTTTTAGTTTGTTACATAATGGCCAGTTTTACGCAGTTTTTTGAATTAGTCTTCATTGTTTATATTTTAACCATTTTTGGATTATTTGCCTTCTTCTTCTGGCTCTTTCCAGCTCTGAAATGGGGTCACTGACCCATCTAAAAACAAATGCTCTGTAAGGCTATACATTACGAGGGTTAATTATTATAGTCTGAATGGTAAAGATGGCAAATTCAAGTTTTTTTTACTATATTATTCAATCCTGAGCATTGAAGACCAAGAATCAGGTCAGTTTATTTAGCAAATTCCTGCTCAGTGATCAATGACAGTTTAAACAGAAATGACTTGGCACAAAATAACAACCAACCAGCCTGCTCTTTAGCTCTGTTTGATTAGGGGCACAAATATAGTCGTTTGGATAATGTGCTTCTTCTTTAAATGGCTTGTTCACCTGTGAATCAACTGTTCATATGATGTAGAGAGGGATATTCTGAGACAATTTGCCTTTAGTTTTAATTTTTTGTTATTTGTGGTTTTTGACTTATTTAGCTTTTTATTCAGCAGCTCTCCTGTTTGCAATTTTAGCAAATGAGTTGCTAGGGTGCAAATTCCCCTAGCAACCATGCATTGATTTGAATAAGAGACTGGAATATGAATAGGAGAGGCCTGAATATAAAACTGAGGAATAAAAAGTAGTAATAATACTACATTTGTAGCCTTACAGAGCATTTGTTTGTAGATGAGGTCAGTGACCCCCCCCCCATTTGAAAGCTGGAAAGAGAAGAAAAAGGCAAATAATTAAAAAAAACTAGAAAATAAATGACAAGGACCAAGTGAAAAGTTGGTTAGAATTAGCCATTCTTTAATATAGTAAAAGTTAACTTACAGGTGAATCTCCCCTTTAAGCTAGAGGTTTTAGGTAATTGAAGCACAAATGGCTTAACTAGGAGATATCACGGGTGTCCGGCATTAATACCTGCCTTTCACTCATCATTTTCTTTATAATAAACTGAGCTCATCTGATAAAAACCTTTTTTTCTTTCCCCAGGAGGAAAACAAAACTCCGCTCTCAAAGATACTCCCGGTAAGCAAAAGTTATTAATATTGGAGTCCAAATGCTAAAAACTGGAGAAACTGGAATTTTTCTAGATTTATTATCCCCCAAGGCTGCTAATTGTCTGAATCTGAAAATACGTCATCTCCAAGCTGCCGGGTCCTGTACAAGTCAATGGCAAAAGTCCCATTTCAAATTTGAATTTTATGGTCTGTGCTGAGTGTTTCCAGCAGAAATCCCAGAAAGTTCTTTTTTTTGTCCACAATAACCCAAATTAGTTTTTTCCAAAACAATTTTATCGGATTTGTTGAATGATAAATAAGGTCAAATTGTAGATTGTAGTTTGGTTGGACTTTTTTTACTCAGAAAAAACTCAGAAAAGAAGCTGAACCTAAAAGCTTAACTTAAACCCCTTCCAGTTTCTCCCTATCCCACCCGTGCTCCTCATATAAATGTATTACATTATTTTAATATTGTTATTTATAATGTCACCTTTTAGAAAACCGAGAAACATTTAAAAATCGGAAGAGTCATCGGAGAGGGTCCATTTTGTCGAGTTCATCTGGTGAGATATTTTATTCAATATCACGTATTTCAGTGATTCTATAATTCTTCCAATTGGTCTTACTCTCTACAATATTGTCCTTTGTGTATTTGTCATGTGTCTGTGAGTCTGACACTAAGGTGCAGATTTACTAAGCTCTGGTGAAGGATTCGAATGCAAAAATTCGAATTTCGAAGTAATTTTTTGGGTACTTGGTCTATCGAATAGGCTAAATTCCATCAATTCGAATGATTCGAAGTATAAATCATTCGACTATTTGACCATTCGATAATCAATGTACTGTCTCTTTAAAAAATCCTTCGACTTCATACTTCTCCAGATTAAACCAACTGAATTGCTATGTTGGCCTATGGGGACCTTCCAGAGCACTTTTCCAAGTTTTTTTGATGGAATATATATCATTCCATTGATGATCGATCCAATGAATGCTCAACTTTTTGAATCCAAATAAGATAATTGAATTCAAATTTGTTGCATTCGATGGTTGAATTTTGAGGTATTTAATACCTCGAAATTTGACCCTTGATAAATCTGCCCCTAAACCTTATCCTGGTCCCACGCTATATCTGTTGCTTTACCAAACTGTTATGTTCATAATCATGATGGAGCTTCTTTCTCTGCTTCTGTTCCAGGGATGGCATATTGACCTACAAAAAGAAGTGACCATAAAGATCATCAATGACCCGGAGGTAATGACTTCACACTCTTACTGTATTAGATACTAATAAGCCTTTGGTTCCACCAATGTTATGATTATCAGTAGAAGTAGAACATGCTGACCAAATACTGGCAAGTTCCCAGGCAGGGTCAGACTGGGGGGCCCAAGTGGCCTTTCTCCTTAGGGGCCCCTACACCACCCCTGGGCCCCGCAGTCACAAGCACTTTCTTCCCCCCTACACCAGGGCCCACTGAGTTTTTCCCCAGTGCCCTGTTGGCCCAGTCTGACCCTGTTCCCAGGTCTGTGGGTTTAGCAGATGCAGAAATGTTACCAGTATTTCAGAATGGCGGCAATAACCTGATGGTTGTGCATTTTTTTCTCAAACTCAATATGGGTCTTTTACATCATGAAAGTCTGCAGGGTACAAATTGTTCTTTATACTCTGCCTTCCATGGAAAATAAATTGGCACAGGCCTCTGTACTCCAAAACAGAGCTGCCCTAATGCTTTTGGCAGGTGGGGTACAGAGTGAAGCGAGACCCCAAAGCTCTCCCTGACCAATCACTAAGGGTCCTGCTTGTTGTGCTCCTTAGTGCTTGTGCACTTCTCTTTGGCTCTTTATAAATGACCCCTAATCACCCTGTAACTATACAAATAAGTGGATCGTTTTCTCTGTTTTTAGAAGCGGTAATTCTTCATAACTAGGTGGGGTATTTTATATGGTAAGTTTATTCATTTTATTTAACTTTATTTGAATTTAGAATGAAAAATACCAGGAAGAAGAACTAGAAATTCTCCGGAAGGTCACCGGCCACCACAATGTCATCAAGTTTTACGGGGCATTTTATCACCGGGCCCCGCGCAGGAGCACGCCGTCTAAAGGTCTATCGGTAAGACAATGTTTATTCACATACATACTCCTTTGTGCCCCCAATATTCTAATTAAGAGCATTAATAGAAGCTTTGGTGTTACATGGAGATAGGAATAGCTTGGTAAAAAAGAGCACAATGTATGTAACCACAGCCCAATTGCAAGTCTCATAAGGTACAACAAGTAGAAGCTAAAACCACTGCATGTAGAGTATTTTATAGTAAACTATAGGATGGAAGGCTCTTACACACCCGTATTGCCTAATGCAAAGCTTAACCATATCCGGCAATGAGCACCGATTATTATATATTTTGTTTCTCACAGTGTAATGTTATGTGCACTCGATACTTCTATATATATATATATTAACATTTGCACAAATACATAGGTACATTGTTACAGTTGCATATTGTAAGGAGAGAGAGCTGTGACCCCATGATTCCCAATAAAATTGTAGCTGATATGTACTTTATGTTCTTTATTTGTCTTCTAGATCTCTATGGAACTGTGCACTGGTGGGACCATCCGTGACCTCATGAGCGGAAGGAAAAACAATTCTTTGGGCGAGAAGTGGACGGCTTATATCTGTAAAGAGGTGATAAAGGTATGTCACACGTAAACCTCCTCCATACTATTCACAATATATTCAATTTGCTATGAAAGCATGAAAATATTTCTATTCTTACTTTTATTCCCAGGGTCTGTGCCACCTAGAGACAGTGGAAGTCATCCATCATGACATCAAGCCCATCAATCTAATGCTGACGTCATCCGGCAATGTTAAGATTGGTAAGTGATACTTGGGGGTTATTTATCAAAGTCTGCTTTCATCTCAACATGTTCTGCTGCAAACACTCATCAAATCTTATTGGCTTTATTGCGCTTATTTATTATTACATTTTCCCAAAATTGGCTTTGGGGGAATAAATCACCATTTTTGGGATTTTTCACCAGAAAATTCTGATTTTTTTTTCAGATTTTTCAACTGAAAACTCTTTACTCCTTTGTTTTTTTCTGCCCAAAAGCTCCAAAAGCTTTGGGGTATTGCAAAAAAACCCAACGCACATCAAAAAAATCATTGGGACTTCTGCCATTGACTTATATGTAACCTCGACAGGTCTGAAATGCTGAATTTTCTGATGTGGACTTTTCCATCCTTAGTTTTTAATAATTTCTGAAAAATGTGTGATTTTTTAAAAAGTCCAAAAATGTCCGTGATTTTTGCATTCGGAGTTTAGTAAATAACCCCTTTAGGTTGTTTTTTTCTAAAATCCAAATTTATCTCATACTTTAGGTAAGAACCATGACCATAATTCACAAGCACAATATTAGCTCATTAATTAAAAAAAAAAAAACTTGATTTAATCAGATAGCAGAAAAACTCAATAAAATTGACAGAATGTCTGAATCACTCAATTTCTTTGGGCTTTTATCCATAATCACTCAAAACCCATAAATAAGTCTTATTTTCAATCTAAACCCAGTTGAGATGCACAAAATCCAAAAAAACTTTGTCAAAAGTTTTTTTCTTCCTTAGTTTGTGATGAAAAGTCACATGATGTTAAGGATTGGGATTCAGTTTGGCCAGTTACAAGGATTCGGCCGAATCTGAACCCTGCTGAAAATGGCAGAATACCGAACTGAATCCTGGATTCGGCGCTTCCCTAAATCCCAGCACTGACCACGAAAACTTTTAAGTTGAGATATGTGCCTCTCCCATTGACTTGTCTGAAATGGCAAATTTAGATTTTATGTTTTGTAACATGGGGGGTATTATTAATCTAAACAAAAATCTATAATTTCCATGAAAAATTCTAAGTAAAAGAAATAATTTTCCCCCCTTAGAATGTGAATAAAGGGAGGATGTTGTAAAGCTTTAATGAATGTGGAGTGAGGGTGTTTTATTGTTCAATCTGCTCTGTCAGTTTTATCTCGCTCTGTCTCACAAGAGTAGAAATGATCAAATAGACCTTTGAGAAGCCTTAATCTGGGAAGAAACAATAATCCCAGCGCTAAGGCTTTCCACGAAATAGATGATCTAATATTCTCATGTTACCATCATGTTTATTGTTGGGCTGTATCTTCAGCATTAGAATTCATGCTTTTGTCGTACAATTCCAGGTGATTTCTCATGCGCCACCATGGGAAGGAAGAGTTCGAGCACGGAAGGAACTCTAACATATATGGCACCGGAGGCACTTGCCTGTATGAGAAAGAAGAACCTTGACTATGACCACAAGGTATTGTTGCCTTTAGTTAAATCTATATGGGCTACTCATGGTGAAGTGCAGCCAATGTTTTGCTCACTCATTTCACAGAACTCTCTCATAAGAGGGAAATCAGAGTTGTAAAGTGGTTCCCCTGCTATGAGAGGGGAGAAGTGAGTGAGGGGAATGGATTCTAAGTGCAGGGAACAGGAATGTTAGGAACCATCCTCATGCAATTACTGATGCTTTTTGGAGTTAGTTACAGTTCCACTCTGCAGTGTTGGGTTGGGATACCAGGGGCCCACCAGAAAACCTGAGGTTTAGGGCCCACTTTCCAAAATATTATACTCCTCTCCTCTCTCACCCTCTTTATTCTCGTAGTCTAGGGAGTCTAGGGAATGAGCATGAAATAGGCCAAATGGTTAGAAGCGAGAGGCTCCACAAACACCTGGGCCCACGGGGAGTTTTCCTGGTCTCCCAATGGGCCAGTCCAACACTGCGAGTCAAATAAAAATTCTCTCTGTTTAGTGCAGTTATTTAGCAATACAAGCTTCAGTCATTTTCCCTTGAAATGTATTTTTATATGAGTACAGAGAGACATGATTATAATGAATATGTTATTCAGTTACACATAGTACCACTGTCAGGGGGATTAATAACAGAAGCATCGGAATAATCGCTTGATGGAATTCGTTTAATATTCCCTGTGCAGAATCGACTCTAATATTTTTCTTTTCCCCCCATATTTTAACATGTAGGCGGACATCTGGTCATTGGGAGTGTCAGCCCTGGAAATGGTAGAAGGTTCTCTCCGTAAGTAACTCTTGTGTCTGTAGCGTAATCCAAAAACAATTGTTACCCGCAAGGTCAGAGAGTATTTATGTGATGTCACATAGAATAGTGATAACTCGCACCCTTTATACACAGACTATAGATATGAAATAAATGGTGGGATTGTCAGCATGTTCTTATATATTGTTTTCTTACATCCTTTAGCATACAGACAGCTCAGTAAACATCAGCTGATCAACCAGATTCTTTTTGGTCCTGCTTTAAGACCAACCTGGGACAAATGGTGAGTGATTTCCCCTCAAATAGGAAAAGGGAGTGAGGGAGAGGGTGGGAAATTGACATGGGAGTAAGGGAGTGGGCAAAAGAGAGAGTCAGGGTGAAAGAGGAGGGGAAATAGGGAAGGGAGAAGTTATGGTAAAGGAGACTTACTGAAGATTAACCAAAGGACTGTCAGCAAGTTACTATAAATAGGGAGACATAAAGTGTTGGACTGGGGGGCCGGGGCCTCCCACCACCCCCCTGGGCCCCCCACCCCAGATGCAAAGTATAATCTGGCCCCCTCCCTAAATTGCAACATCCCCATGGGGGGGCAGTTGAAAGCAGATTCCGACTTCTGTGCTAGGACTGGAGACATATGGGATATTCAGGGCTCAGTCTTTTAATAAGAAGAGGGGTTGTGGGTGCCCACCTATGGCTGATTTTTAAGAATTTTATACCAGATCTAAATAAGTTAAATAAATACATAAATACATATAAATTTTAAAAGAACAGGGTTTTTTGTTCTAAAATCATGATCATAAGATTAGTTAAGGCACCATACCACATCGAGGTAACCCCACATGGTGGTCCCTAACTTGCTCAAGTCAACTTAATAATAAAAAGGGATCTTACCTGTTTAATAGTAATTCTTTACGTTGACTTCTCCTGGGCCCTGGTTCTAAAATTGTGCTAAATCCTCCCCCGCCGACTACTTTTAAAAGGGAGGGTCTGCCAAACAAACGCCCACAAACCAGGGCACTTTCAATGGAGTCAATGGGGCCACCATAAAGTAAATAAGGGGGGTATCAGTCTTTTAATGGCATGAACTTTTCATAAAATGTTATATTTATAGTATGAGTAATTATAACGTTGCCTCATTTTCATTTTCCAGGAGTGAAGAATTCAATTTCTTCATCCGAGAATGCGTGCAGAAAAACCCAGCAAAAAGACCAAGCGCACGGCAGCTGCTCCATCACCCCTTTATCAGCAACCTGTGTGATGAAGCAGCTGTGAAGAGGAGCATTGCAAAACAACTGCAAAGAGGTAAGGACATTGCTCATTATTATTATAGTTGGCTTTATGGAGAGAAGCCCAGGAGAAAATGTTCTTATAGATATAGTTGTCCTTTAAATTAGCACGAAAAAAAAGTCATAAAATTGTAAATGTTAATGAATTTCAGAATTCTTATACACAGACCTGCTCCATGTCTAACACTGAACTCTCTTTCCTTAGGCTGGAAGAACTGAAGAGCTGAGGCAGCCATCGGGGGGAGGGACGGGGGCACCGGGGCCCATTTGTCATCTTTGGGCCCCACTATAACATCTTGGTCCCCGATGGCAGCCGACATGAAAGAAATCAGATCACAACATCGATCTGTTTGTAAATGACTAATAAACATTTGGCAATTTGGTTGATTTTGTTGGTTTATTGAGTAGTGACCCATCTATACAAGGACTGTTCTTGAATGACATTCAATGCTGTATTTTCTTATTAGGGGGCAGTCGTAATATATGGGAGACAGGGCTGGTTTTTCCTTGGGGTACAATCTCTATAGCTGTGTTGGATTGGGCCTCAATGGAAGGGGGTCTCTGCTAGGGGAAAGAATGGCTGGATGAGTGTTTAATGTAGACAAGGAGGAGAACATGAGTTGGGACATTATGGAGAAGCTGGTGTAGACAGGGCTCTGGTATAATGGGGTTATGGGGGAGGGGCGGGGTGCAGAGTTAAGGATATCCCACTGTTACACAGAGAAATATCTAACAGTAACTATAGGTCTAACTCTCCAATGAATAATGTAAATACTAGACTGAAAACTAGTGACCTCCTCTGCTTGCAAATGCTCACAGCTTGTCCCTCCCCTGCCCCAAACTGCCCCTCCACTTCCCCTTTGTTGCACCTCTGTTATGTGCGCTCGCATGTAATCACGCATGTGGGGGGCGGGGTTAGCTGACCGGGTGCCCTTGGCCTGGCCCTGTTGTCGGGTAAATGATAAGTGAGTAGAAAGTTGCCCAGATACTGTGACTAATGGACGAGACTTCATAACTAGGTCAAGTTGTTATTATGGGTGACCTCAGTTATCCCGACACTGACTGGTGTAATGGGGGAGGGAGGTCAGTAAAAACTAATAGATCAGTTATTATAGTAGATAGGGATAATACAGGGTTAAAGAGGGGATATAGTAGATAGTACAAAGTCCTGCACAGGTCCATTTTTTGGGTCCCGACCCGCACCCTGCAATCCGCAACCAGGACCCGTAACCCGCATTCTTACCCTCTTGGACCCGCTACCCGACCCACAAGTACCTTATCCGCCACCCAGACCTGCGACCTGCTGACCATCAAGAATCAGGAAGTGTTGTCATTATAAACCGGAAGTGACATCATCGGAAGTAGCTATGATCTGGAAAAAAAGGCATAAAACAGGAAGTGCTGTCATTGTACACCGTAAGTGAAGTCATTGGAAGCAGATGTGCCCAGAAAAAAGGAGAAAATATTGATATTGAGAAGACCTGCGTCCCGGCCCGCATCCCGCAAACATGCAGAACCGCCGACCCACGGTTATAACCGCATCTGGAATTTCTTCACAGAACCCGCAAGGTACCGCAGGTTTTTGTGTGTAACCCACGGGTACCCGACCCGCTGCAGGACTCTAGTACAGGGTTAAAGAAGGATATAGTAGATAAGGATAGTACAGGGTTAAAGAGGGGATATAGAAGATAGGGAAAATAAGGGTTAAATGGGGAATATAGTAGATAGGGCTACAACAGGGTTAAAGGGGTCAATTGGGGAAGATAATAGATAGGGATAATACAGGGTTTTTAGGGAATAAAGTAGATAGGGATACTACAGGGTTAAAGGGGTTAATTGGGGAAGATAATAGATAGGGATAATACAGGATTAAAGAGGGGATATAGTATTTAGGGATAATACAGGGTTAAAGATGGATATAGTAGATAGGGATAGTACAGGGTTAAAGAGGGATATAGTAGATAGGGATAATACAGGGTTAAAGAGGGATATAGTAGATAAGGATAGTACAGGGTTAAAGACAGGGCCGGAACTAGGGGTAGGCAGAGTAGGCTCGTGCCTAGGGCGCCAAGCTGGGGGGGCACCAGGCACGTACCTGCTCTGTCACCTCCTGCTGTAATTTGTGAGTGTAAATGTGCCTCTGCGCATGTGTGCCAGAGTGCAGTTTCGCGGATGCGCACTTGTGTGCAGTTTGACACATGCGCAATCGAACGCACTGGCGTCGTGGCTGGCCAGGTTGCCTAGGGTTGCCTGGCCAGGTTGGCCCGGCTCTGGTTAAAGAAGGATATAGTAGATAATGATAATACAGGCTTAAAAAGGGATATATTAGATAAGGATAGTACAGGGTTAAAGAGGGGTATAGTAGATAGGGATAATACAGGGTTAAAGGGGATATAGTAGATAGGGATAATACAGGGTTAAAGGGGTGAATTGGGGAAGATAGTGGATAGGGATAATACAAGGTTAAAAAGGGGATATAGTAGATAGGGATAATACAGTGTTACAGGGGATATAGTATTTAGGGATAATACAGGGTTAAAGAGGGGATATAGTAGATAGAGATAATAAAGTGTTAAAGAGGGATATAGTAGATAGTGATAATACAGGGTTAAAGAGGGGATATAGTAGATAGGGACAGTAAAGTGTTAAAGAGGGATATAGTAGATAGGGATAATACAGGGTTAAAGGGGGATATAGTAGATAGCGATAATACAGGGTTAAAGAGGGGATATAGTATTTACGGATAATACAGGGTTAAAGAGGGGATATAGTAGATAGGGATAGTAAAGTGTTAAAGTGGGATATAGTAGATAGGGATAATACAGGGTTAAAGAGGGATATAGTAGATAGGGATAATACAGGGTTAAAGAGGGGATATAGTAAATAGGGATAGTAAAGTGTTAAAGAGGGATATAGTAGATAGGGATAATACAGGGTTAAAGAGGGGATATAGTAGATAGGGATAATACAGGGTTAAAGAGGGGATATAGAAGATAGATAATACAGGGTTAAAGAGGGATATAGTAGATAAGGATAGTACAGGGTTAAAGTGGGATATAGTAGATAAGGATAGTACAGGGTTAAAGAGGGATATAGTAGATAAGGATAGTACAGGGTTAAAGAGGGGATATAGAAGATAGATAATACAGGGTTAAAGAGGGATATAGTAGATAAGGATAGTACAGGGTTAAAGAGGGATATAGTAGATAAGGATAGTACAGGGTTAAAGAGGGATATAGTAGATAAGGATAGTACAGGGTTAAAGAGGGATATAGTAGATAAGGATAGTACAGGGTTAAAGAGGGATATAGTAGATAAGGATAGTACAGGGTTAAAGAGGGATATAGTAGATAAGGATAGTACAGGGTTAAAGAGAGATATAGTAGATAAGGATAGTACAGGGTTAAAGAGGGATATAGTAGATAAGGATAGTACAGGGTTAAAGAGGGATATAGTAGATAAGGATAGTACAGGGTTAAAGAGGGATATAGTAGATAAGGATAGTACAGGGTTAAAGAGGGATATAGTAGATAAGGATAGTACAGGGTTAAAGAGGGATATAGTAGATAAGGATAGTACAGGGTTAAAGAGGGATATAGTAGATAAGGATAGTACAGGGTTAAAGAGGGATATAGTAGATAAGGATAGTACAGGGTTAAAGAGGGATATAGTAGATAAGGATAGTACAGGGTTAAAGAGAGATATAGTAGATAAGGATAGTACAGGGTTAAAGAGGGATATAGTAGATAAGGATAGTACAGGGTTAAAGAGGGATATAGTAGATAAGGATAGTACAGGGTTAAAGAGGGATATAGTAGATAAGGATAGTACAGGGTTAAAGAGGGATATAGTAGATAAGGATAGTACAGGGTTAAAGAGGGTTATAGTAGATAAGGATAGTACAGGGTTAAAGAGGGATATAGTAGATAAGGATAGTACAGGGTTAAAGAGGGATATAGTAGATAAGGATAGTACAGGGTTAAAGAGGGATATAGTTGGGAGTATCAGATGATTCGGGTTAAATCCATGTTTTAGTCTGATCCAGTGGCAGGTACAGTAACTGTTTCACTGCTGGAGTTGGGTTCTCGGTACAGT
This sequence comes from Xenopus laevis, assembly GCF_017654675.1. NCBI lineage: Eukaryota > Metazoa > Chordata > Amphibia > Anura > Pipidae > Xenopus > Xenopus laevis. The sequence goes on from NC_054373.1 coordinate 183,577,480, forward strand.
CCTGGGTTCAGGGGGGGACAAGTCCAGTCAGAATGTTCTTCCAAAGATCCTCAGAATTATCTCTGGATTTAGAGAAATAATAGTCCATTTCTGTCCCAACAGCCCTGAAACACTGGGAAGGGAAGAGCGTGATAATGAGGTGCAGGGACAGGGCTATTCACTAATGATCCCCCTAATCTTTGCCTCATTACTACTTGTGTCTCCCCCATCAGCTGCTCAATCCCCGGGGTGTAGGGGAGACTTTAGTGAGAGGAAAATCAGAGAAGTTGCAGCAACAGGACTAGAAGAGAAATGACTTTATTGCACCTCAGAATCAGCAGAGCAGTTTCATAACCGAACACCAGGGGTCACTGTTCCACACAAGTCTGGGGATGGGAATTTATTGGCTCAAATCAACTGACACAGTCGAATGAAAATCCCATTTGCAGCTGCTCCTGAGTCTTCTAATGAACATTTATAGAAAGAAAACATTGAGTGTGACCCTAGTGATAAGTGTTAGTCCATTCCAGGCCCGGACTGGCAATCTTCAGCTTCTGGCAAATGCCAGAGGGGCTGCTAATAAGTCCCATAGAAAGTCACTATTTAGTGGGTTGGTGGGGACTGTTTGGGCCTCTATGTTGGCTGATTGGGCCTCTGTGTGACTGAAATGCCAGGGCCTATTTGAATTCTCAGTCCGGACCTGGTCCATTCCTGCGGTATAAGGACACGGTTAGAGCCCGGGGCTGGTGATATGTGAGGGGGGGAGGGTTATGTTGCTCCAGTAGCTAAAGGGGAGTCTTGAGCTTTGGTGTTGCCAGGCAATCGGCTTAAACATGTGACAAACCCAGAAATTCAATTCGACCTTTACATTAGAAACTTCAAGGAAGGGTCGGATGCCTTTTTAGCAACCATTACTGATATTAATATTTAGGGACAAATTTATCAATGGTCGAAGTGAAAATTCGAATTTAAAAAAAAAAAAGTATCTATTCTATCAAAAAGGGACCTATTTGGCCAAAAAGAAACTTTGATTTAATTTCCGTTGGTCTTTTTTAATTCAAATTTCAAAGTTTTTCGAATTTGACGCTTGATAAATTTGCCCCTTATAGTATAAAGTGGATCCAGGGACTGATCTGATTCTCCTTTTTTTGGAGTGAGGAAATCATTTTTACTCTAAGGCAATCCATAGATTAAGAAGAGGCGCTTTGGGGGGGCAATTCATACATTATGGGGTTGGGGGGGGATCGCTGCTTTTTGGGCAATCCCATTGGTTGGACAATAGTCAGAATTACACTAGTGGTCGGCAGGAGAGGCACAGCCCTGGGCACAACAGAAGGGGTGGGGTTACTCCTACTTTAGCTGAACTGAAGCTGCTCATTACCATCGTGTATCCCCACTTGTTTGATGACCGGGGGTGAGATCCAGATTGGGGGGTGCCACATAAACTGGGCCTGGCACTGACACATGTAAAATAGGGTTTATAAATAATCCCCTCATCTGTCTCTGAAATTCTTTATGGAAAAGAAGCACATTCTCCATGCCCCGCCCCTCAAGGGTCCTGCCTCCTGGAACAACAACAGGCAGTGGCGCATTTTGCTCTCTGGGTATCGGGGTCCTAGTGACCCCCTTTATATTATAGTTTTATGTACAAAGGAAACCAGCCCAAGGCTCCATATTAGTGGGTTGTTGGGATGGAGGGACACACAGATGAGTTGACAGTTTGGGTTTTGGTGCCTCATCACCTGATCAGTTGGGAATTGATTGTAGAGACACGGGAGCCCCCCAAGATGACAGTCGGCAGTGGCAGTTCTCATGTCAAGGCCCAGTTCTACTAAGGATGGGTCACACGCTGAGGGGTAAAGTGACCAATAGGGAGTTTGTGACCCCTTTAATTTAGTCCCACTGGAAAGTAATGGACTGATCCTACGAGAGGTTCTGATGTGCGAGTGAGAAGATCAAGGGGAAGAGGGTGCTGGGGGCACAAGGGACTCTGGACAAACTTAGGGCAAATGTCACTGACCCCAATGAATTAAGTCACAGATACAAGAGCTAAAACACGAAATAAATCACTTTTGGCCAAATGATTATTGAGCCTGACACCACGTCAGATCCTCCATGCAGGTTCCTAGTCGAACCAAAACAAACAGTCCTTATAAAGAAACAAACAGTCCTTATAAATGGGAGACAGAATTGTGTCTCGTTCTGAAACTCTGCACTAATGGTCCTCAGCAATTCTCCCAAAAACACCGGCCCCATTGGGACGACATTAATGTTCAGTGGAACTTACCTCTAATGTTCCCCATAGTCTGCCTCCTCCTTATTCTTCATTCTCCTCAGTGGTCTCCTTCTTGGGTGGTGTCTTCTTCTTCCCCCTCTTCTTCCTCTTCTTCTTCTTCCTCCTCTTCTTCCTCTTCTTCCTTTTCTTTTTTTCTTCTTCCTCATTTTTTTCTTCTTCTTCTTTCTCTTCTTCTCTTTCTTCTTCCTCTTGTTCTTCCTCTTCTTCCTCTTCTTCGTATGCACATGACCAACAACTGGATTAGCCACTGGCCAACAATGAATTCTATCCCGGCTAATAGTGAGGACAGGGCTATTATTGGATTGGGTAAAGGTCCCAACTAATATGGAAAGTGCAGCACGGGACAGGACCCCCCTTAAAATTTGGCCCTTTGATGACAGCCCTGCCCCAATAAACTGACTGACTTATGGCAACATTAAAGGGCAAGCCAACCCCAAAAAGAAAAACATAATTCTAAGCAACTTTCCAATAAACATTTGGGGACCCTAACTTTGGAACAAGACATTTCCATTAACATATTAGTCTCATTGAACCCCCAGCAATTGCAGTTTCTTGTATCTTAGCAGCCTTTTGTCCCAACAAATCCTCCCTAACTGTTTGCACCTGCTTGTAGGGGCATGACAACAATGTTGGTACTGCCCACTTGTGTACATGGGGGGCCGGATATAAATAAATTGTATTTTGATCCATGACTCCTTCCAGCTTTCAAACGGGCGTCGATGACCCCATCTAAAAAACAAATACTCTGTAAGGCTACAAATGTATTGTTATTGCTACTTTTTATTCCTCATCATTCTATTCAGGCCTCTCCTATTCATATTCCTGTCTCTTATTCAAATCAGTGCATGGTTGCTAGGGGAATTTGGACCTTAGCAACCAGATGGCTGAAATTGCAAACTGGAGAGCTGCTGAATAAAAAGCTCAAAAAACCACAAATAATAAAAAATGAAAACCAATTGCAAATTGTCTGAGACTATCCCTCTCTACATCATACTAACAGTTAATTTAAAGTTGAACACCCCCTTTACAGGATGAAGAAAGGAAAAAACAAAGCATTCTGCAAAGCAATAAATAAGAAAGAGCAGGCCCGGATTTGTGGAAAGGCCACCTAGGTCCGGGCCTAGGGCGGCAGAATTTTAGGGGGACGGCACGCTGCCCAACCACACCCACATTGGTGTAAAAACACTGGGGATGCACTGGAGATACAATAATTTTGTACATTTCCCCTGCACCAATCCCCATTGCTCCTGTCCACCTGGAGGGGACGGGACGGTGAACGGCAGTGGGCCTAGGGGTGCCCACTATGTAAATCCGGCCCTGAGAAAGAGTGAAATAAGTGGAATTATATGAGGACTGGAATAGCTTTATGTACCCAAATGTACCCAAAGTGTAAGAGATGTTTGGTTTTTCTGCCAGTATTGGGGAACACTACAAGACAATGCAAATTCCCCATTGACTTACACTTTATGGCCAAAAGTATGGGGACCCCTCCCCCCACCATCTCATTCTCAGAAGTTGCCCCAACCTTTGCTGCTGTAACTGCCCCTACTCTTCTGGGAAGGTCCCACTAGATGTTGGAACATTGTTGCTGGGAGTTGTTGCTGGGAGTTGCTTCCATTCAGCCACAAGAGCATTAGTGCGGTTGGTACAGATGTTGGGGATCAGGCTCACAATAGGGGTTCCAATTCATCCTATAGGGGTTCAGTTGAGATGAGGGGGCAGATTTACTAAAGGACGAATTGTCGCCAGCGACCGCTCCGCACAGTTCACGTCACTTAACTAAGCGCAAATTCGCTACCAATACGTTAATTCACTAAAATGTCAAGTTGTGTCCTGGGCGGCGAATGATGTTGACTTTTCCCCAGCGCTACTTCGGCAGTGTGAGCATTTCATAGTGAAGACGCGCGGGCGTTCGTTTGTGCCTATTGAAATATTCGCTAGTGATCTTGCGCTTAGATCAATTTGCATACGACGGGCAATTTAAAGTTATATGGACGTCTTTATTATAAATGTTGGTGCAAACGCCTGAAGTTACCACTTTTTATTACACTTGTCCACCGAACCTTAAAAGGGATGTTCACTTTCCAAACACTTTTTTTTCCACTTCAATTGTTTTTAGATGATTCCCCAGAAATAAAGACTTTTTTCAATTATTAGTTATTTCTGGTGATCTGAAAGCAACTGGTCGTTTGAAGGTGAACAAGCCCTTTAATAAAGACAAGAGAGTTAATATAATGCGCTACACATGAGCCCACTGTAAAATCAATGTTCCATATGTTATAAAATGTCTGGAGAAAACCCGTTACCCAAAAAAAGGAAAAGTTGACATTTTTGTAACTTTAATGCATTTGCGGCTCACAGGATCTGATGTAAGTGACAGAAGATTGAGGAAGATCTCGCTTTTTTTAGCACTTCTCCTGGTCTGAGGTGGCCAAGTCAACTTTGGCAAAAGAGAAAACGTAACGTTCAGTAAAATCCACATTTTAGTGAATTTGTGGAGTAACAATCCAGGCAGACGCTCGTGCAAATCCGCCCTGAAAAATGCGTCCAGAGGGAGGTAGGGGGCCCTGGTGCACAGCCTTCCTATGCTGATGGTGATATCTCCTTTCCTCCCCACCAATGAATCACTCTTTCCCCCTCTCTTGGTAGGGAATCCCATAACCTGACTGCCCTTATAGTAAAGAACCCCCTTCTTTGCTGATGGTGAAATCTCCTTTCCTCTCTTTATTTGGTATCAGGTAGTGGAGGTCTCACCCTGGATGATATTAGAATGTCAATCACATGTTTCTATTGGGATCTATTTACTGAATGATACGAGTCTCTCCTACATGAACTTTCCAGCAGTGGGAATGACTGGTAATTATAGAGTCACATGTTTCTATTGGGATCTATTTACTGAATGATACGAGTCTCTCCTACATGAATTTTCCAGCAGTGGGAATGACTGGTTATTATAGAGTCACATGTTTCTATTGGGATCTATTTACTGAATAATACAAGTCTCTCCTACAAGAACTTTCCAGCAGTGGGAATAACTGGTTATTACAGAGTCCCATCAGCTGTTTCTACTGGGAAATGAGTAGTTACTGGGCCCCACAGCAAAATCATTGAACCCATAAAGTCTGGGATCACAACATTTTCCATAAATATATATTGCTGATGCTTATTGGTCCCATGGGGCTCCCTACAGTTCCTGCCCCCAGCAGGTTTTTTGTGTTCTCTATAGTCACACCCCTGCTTTTCAGCACAATGAGCCCCTGACCACTACTCCAGGCCCCTCCATAGGAGGAGCCACTGCTCTAAGATCCAAGGATTTCCCCACCTTGAAAAAGAGATGTTCATTGCAATGAAGAGAAGAAACCTCCTTTCATGCCCAATGCTTGTAACATTTCTGTTCACTGTGGAACCTTCTCAAGCCAAGAATGATGGTGGTACTCATGTGACTGACACTAGTTTTCAGTATAGGAAGGTACAAAAGGAGTCAGGGTTCCACAGAAACATTTGGTATCTTTATATAGATATGTCAGTGGTAGAAAGGCTGTACATATGGAACAACAGAGTGCTAGAGAACACAGGCACATATAGAAATGCACTCGCACGTCACTCCCTTCCACTTCTTTTTGTGCATTCGCTTCAACTGTCCTTTCACGGAGGGCATAAAACAAAAACAAGTGGGTAGAATTGGCTACGGCACCCTCATGGTGTTTCTGATGGCACTGGGAAAGATTATACTGGCATTACTTGCACCCAGATTCTAATGTAAAACAGGAGCAAAAAGGCAGAGAGGGGAATTTGTTGATGTTGGATTGGGACACCCCAGGGTCATTGGTCATGTTCTGTTTCTGCAGTAGTCGGACCTGGACAAGCAGAAGACTGGAGCTTTATAAACTTGTATGATTGCTATGTGTATCTGCAATGAGTCCATTTGTCTCCACTTGGTGCTGTATCCTAAACCTTCAGTTCGCTCACAACTAGGCTACAGACACGTGGACACAGCAAATAAATGTGCAACCTAAATATCACCCTGACCTTTAAGATGCACTTCTGGGAGTATCTAGTAGAACATGTAACCAGTCTATCCTAACTGAGCTTCTGCACCTCTCTCTTGGTGAAGTCCATGTGCTTCAGCCCTTGTACAAAGTAGGGAATGGTATAGCCACTAGTATAGCGGTTACCAAACTGATGGGTTGGCTCAAGTTTTGGAATCAAACAGTTCTAGTCGATATACTGTCATGTATGAGACACAGGGACACTGTCATGTATGAGTCATGTTTCATTCAAACACGTGGCACTAACATTGTGGATTAGGTTTTTGAATCCTGCTGTGGAACAGTATGGCAGTTTGTACTGTATGTGCAGCTCCATTATGAACAGAGCAGCAGATTGTGCTGTGCATGGCACCCACTACCCACAAGAACAGACCTGCCCATCTCAGTAAGTGCTACTGGAATTCTCTCTATAATTTTGGAAATCATGAGGTCCGGAACTACCTGGACAGCCAATCTGTTATGAATAGGAGTGAAATCATCACACTTTATACATTTCTTACCTCCATGACAGACCCTTCGAAGCTGTATAAACCTGCCAATACTGATTTCTGAAAGGAAGAACAGGTGTCTGTCAGTTGGGAGGCATCATCACTGGGAAACATGGTGGAATATTCTGAAAAGATTGGAGGGTTCATCATCATCATCATAGAACCAACTTACAGAGGCCACTTGGAAGGAATTGTTGGTTCCTCTGTGATCCAAATCATGACACAAATTGGAGACAAACAATGCAAAGATTTCAATGTACCTGTAATGAGAGAGACATATGAGATAAGTCATAGCAAACACGGAGGAGAAAGGAACTTCAGACAGACAAACATCTCATCAAATATATTATTATCTACTCTTCTAATAAAATAAAATGTCCCACTGTTACAATGAATACGTTACCATAGTAATGAGTCCATCAAAGGTCCCACTAACAAGTGTCACCTGTTCTAATAAGGTGTCTATTGTCCTTAGATTTCTACTGCTCTAAGGAATCTTCTCCTATTCCCACACTTGTAATGAAGGCTTCACCATGGAATAAATGAATGTTCCAATAGAGTATTCTATTGGTCAATGTTCCAGCGGTTTAATGAGTGTTGTGTGTGAATGAGAGTGCAACTCACTCCAGGTAATTCCCAAGCTCCAGGTTCTTGTGGAGGAGGTAACAGAAGTGTGAGACAGAGAAGGCATGCATCCAGTTATGGTACGGGGGGTCTCTGAATCCTTTCTTCACCATGAGGCAAAACCTGCAGAAATAGAAATACACTTGTAAGAACAGCAAATTCTATACTAATTAACTTCTATAGAATGTGGTGGAGAGAGGCAGGCATTTCTGTAGGGTATAATACTAGCAAAGCCCCCACATACAATTTCTTCAAGAGGAAATGGGGTTTTAACTACCTGGGATACTGACACAGTTGTATAATGTTCCAATAGAAACTGACAGTTAGCTACTACTGGTTTAGGGCAGTTACAGTTGCTCAAGAGACATAGAGACGTCCCCCACCATCAGTCACAGAATACCAGGATTTACAAGGCCATAAAACAAAATAAAAGCGCAGATTCTGAACTCATATTTTTCATCTGTCTACACAAATGAGGAACCAGTAAGTGAAGGTTTCCTTCTTAACAGTCCCAATTCTAGTAATACAACTAATGATGCATGGTTCACACATGAAGAAATTGAAAAGAGACTAGAAAATGTTAAGATTAACAAAGGTCCAGGGCCAGATGGTATTCATCCCAGGGTAATTAGTGAGCTTAGCTCTGTGATTGCCAAACGTCATTACTTAATTTTTCAGGATTCATTGAGATCTGGCATAGTGCCGAGAGACTGGCGAATTGCTAATGTGGTGCCTCTATTCAAAAAAGGATCCCGTTCTCAGCCTCAAAACTATAGGCCAGTTAGTCTGACGTCAGTGGTAGGAAAGCTTTTCGAAGGGTTAATAAAGGATAAGATACTGGACTTCATAGCAAATCATAATACTATGAGTTTGTGCCAGCATGGTTTTATGCGTAATAGATCTTGCCAGACTAACTTAATTTCTTTTTATGAGAACGTAAGTAGAGACCTCGATTCTGGGATGGCAGTGGATGTGATTTACTTAGACTTTACTAAAGCATTTGATACAGTGCCACACAAAAGGTTACTGGTTAAATAAAGGAATGTTGGCCTGGAACATAGTATTTGTAACTGGATAGAGAACTGGCTAAAAGATAGACTACAAAGAGTGGTGGTAAATGGAACATTTTCTAATTGGACCAGTGTTGTTAGTGGAGTACCGCAGGGCTCTGTACTAGGTCCCTTGCTTTTCAACTTGTTTATTAATGACCTGGAGGTGGCCATTGAAAGTACTGTTTCTATTTTTGCAGATGAGACTAAATTGTGCAGAACTATAGGTTCCATGCAGGATGCTGCCACTTTGCACAGTGATTTGTCTAAACTGGAAAACTGGGCAGCAAACTGGAAAATGAGGTTCAATGTTGATAAATGCAGGTTATGCACTTTGGCAAAAATAATATAAATGCAAGTTATACACTAAATGGCAGTGTGTTGGGAGTTTCCTTAAATGAGAAGGATCTTGGGGTTTTTGTAGATAACAAGTTGTCTAATTCTGGGCAGTGTCATTCTGTGGCTACTAAAGCAAATAAAGTTCTTGCATAAAAAAGGGCATTAACTCAAGGGATGAAAACATAATTATGTCTCTTTATAGGTCCCTGGTGAGGCCTCATCTGGAGTATGGGGGCAGTTTTGGACTCCAGTCCTTAAGAGGGATATAAATGAGCTGGAGAGAGTGCAGAGACTAAGTGCAACTAAACTGGTTAGAGGGAGGGAAGAGTTAAATTATGAGGGGAGACTGACAAGGTTGGGGTTGTTTTCTCTAGAAAAAAGGCGCTTGCGAGGGGACATGATTAGACTTTACAAGTACATTAGAGGACATTATAGACAAATGGCAGGGGACCTTATTACCCATAAAGAGAATCACGTACCAGAGCCCCCCCCCTTTAGACTAGAAGAAAAGAACTTTCATTTGAAGCAACGTAGGGGGTTCTTCACAGTCAGGACAGTGAGGTTGTGGAATGCACTGCCGGGTGATGTTGTGATGCTGATTCAGTTAATGACTATAAGAGGGACTTGGATGATTTTTTGGACAGACATAATATCAAAGGCTATTCTGATACTAAACTCTATAGTTAGTATAGGTATGGGTATATAGAATTTAATTAAAAGTAGGGAGGGGTGTGTGTATGGATGATGGGTTTTCATTTGGAGGGGTTGAACTTGATGGACTTTGTCTTTTTTCAACCCAATTTAACTATGTAACTATGTAACTATGTAACTATCAACTGCTATAGACAAGCCAACTCCATCTATTAGTTGCCATAGAGAGATCAGTCCCACCACACTATGTAGTCTCACAGAGGCAGAGAAAACCCATGATGCACCAGGGCACACCATGTACCCACACTCTACTGGTACAGTCACACACTACCAAACTGTCATAGACCATCAACTGGCAGATAAGCAGTGAGTAGTCACAGACATTTTCCTGCCACTTGGTCAATAAGCTATGGGTGAGAGTCACATGAGACAATCCTTTGGAGTTCCTGTTGGAAGCAGTCAATCTCATCTTGCCTTCTTGGGAGTTCAGAGTAAAGACCATGGGGATAAGTCAGAATAAGGTGTATGAGGCACCACTAAATACATCTAGCAAGGAACTCTCCATACTCAGTTACTTTGTTTCCTTGTGCAGAACAACAAGTGACAGGCCATACACACCTAACAAGGGTTGTGCGATCAATCTTGTAGTTGTTGACAAAGCCCATGTCTTCAAACATACTTATGACACACTGTAAAGAGAAGGAAACATAGAGAGGCCATTATTCTCAGATCAAAAGGAAACCTGGAAATGCCATAGATCCCACTGTTAAAGTTAGCATGAGACCTCTTTGTTGAAAGAAAAAGAAAATGTAATCTGAATTGCAGGTCCAGAGGTTGTGCATATGTGTGCTTGAATAATTCCCCTCACTTACTCTTTGCTTTGCAACTAAACTGGAAAATGTGGCTGTGACAAAGGTGTTAGACCCAAGTGTCCGTGTTCACAAAAGCTCTAGAGAATCCCATTGTAAATGGGCTCAATATAACAGCATTCTCATTAGATACAGAGTAAATCAATAGGTAAAGGTCATCATGCCATGGTCCATTCCCATTCCCTGAATATTCTATGTCCTTAATGTTGTCTCACACCTCCCCTTAATGAAACATGGTGCTTCCCATGAGTAGATACAGCAGCGTTCCTAGAGGGGGGTGGGCCCTGGTGCGTGACGCGCAGCCGGGCCCCACCCCCCTCCGTACGGTGCGTTCCCAGGGTGCCGGGGGGCCCTGAGGGGGTGCGGGCCCACTCGCACCCCCAGCTCCCCTGGTAGTTGCGCCACTGAATAAATATCTGACAGATTGTTGGCCAGATACTGGTGGGATAGGCTTCTGGGAAGGCCCATACCTGAGCCAATAAACTGTCTGGAGGGTCCAAGGCTAACTAATATCGTGTGTGACTGAACCAGAGTGTAACTTACCGTTACTTTCATTTTTAATAGGGAAGCACAAGATATTGCGAGTCCTGAATCCTGTGCTGTCGTCCACACCCCGGTAGAAGAGCGGATGTGAATAGGCATCCTTAATGTTCAGGATCTGGCCTGTGGTGGCCACATGGCCGGCTATACCCTGGTCTGCTGGAATTCTTATCTCGTAGCTCTGTAAGGCAAATGTTTAGAGAGTACATTTAACAACATATATAATAACACTGTGATCAACGTTATACCAACATTATGTACTTTCCCTTTAAATTTAGCCCAAAGCAAAAACATCGCTATAAATACTGTTGCTGGGGGGGCCCCATAAACTGCTGTTTGTATCCAGGATTAGCGGTAACCAATCAGGGTGCTTGTTACAGAGCCTTAACGCAGGGGCCCCAGGATTCATTTAATCACTCACCTCGTCATTGACGACCCCTCCGTCAAACACTTTGGCTACGAGCTCCTGACTGCCGCTCCAACAGGAACACTGAGCATCTGCCAGGAGAGGGGAACAGCAGTTCAAGGGTTAAACAGCACAGTCCATTTGTGGCTTAGGGGGGGGCAGCGAGAACAAACAGAGCAAAGAGAAGTTTGATGGAAAGATGGGGGGGGTTGTGGGAGCTTACAGTCTAGGAATGAGGCAAAGCAGAGGATTATGGGATGTTTCATAATGCTGCCTCTTATAATAATCTTTCCCTGTTGCACTGAATCTGGCCAACCAATGTAACACTGACACACATACAATATACACAGATATATATATATATATATATATATATATATATATATATATATATATATATATATATATATATATATATATATATATATATATATATAACACAGGGCCCCAGGGTCTGTACAGCCAGTGTCAAATCTGGGGCCTGGCCTTAACCCCTCAAACATCCCATAGGTGTTTCACCAATTCATTAGGCTTTTTGCCTTTAAAGCCCTAAGTCTCAATTGGAAAATAAAAGAAATTAAAAAAATACTTTAATTTTCTATTCCATACAGCTGCTGAACTACAACTTCACCATCCCATGATGCTTTGATTATTATTTGAATTTTCAGTGCAACAGCTGGAGCATTGCAGGTTGAACATTCCTGTGCCCCGGAGTTTGTTCATTATCCTGCTTTTGCTTAAAGGCATAACAACCCGAATCACAGGTCTATCAACACAATGTTGCAGAATCAGATGCAGAAGAGCTTGCAGTCCAGTGTAGGGTTGCAGACATTGAGATTTGGGTAGAGCGTGTGATTTACGTACATTTCTGCATTGCTGAGATTTCTGGCCTCTGTGATGATTTCCTGGAGAAGGACGGACACATCGTCTGGAATGAAAGAGGAGAGAGAGGAGTGTTAGCTCTTGGGTTACACACAGTGTGCATCAGGTAAGACAAATCCCGGCTGTTGGCTTATAGAGATGGATATTCTGCCGTCGTGTCATGCACAAAGGGGAAAACACTGCTGTGTAAGAATTAGTTCCTGCATTTATTCAGTCTAACAGAGAAAAGCTTTTTGGGGAAAGGAGCTGGAGTCCCAGTTGGTGCCACAGGGCAGAGGCTTCTGCGTCAGGATCCGAATATAAGAATTGGGGGGGGGGGGCACATTCTGTATCAGGTCACACACTGTCACTTTGCCATTAGTAGAACAGAAAAGATAAAATCTGAAGCTTTTTCAGAAGTAATAAGGTCAATCTCCAGCTGCTTGTGTTGGTACCAACTCACTGGGCAGGGTCTCTCCATTTACTGTAAAGGTGTAAAGATGATTCCCTCGTCCCCCCCATGCACTGGGGATCAGGTGATTTCACTGGCCCAGAACATTTCTGAGCCATAATCCTCCGAGCTGCGAGTGCATCAGCAGGGTCCAAGAGATTATCATTGAAGCCAATGGAGGGGCAACTCACAGGGGCAAATTCACTAAGCGCCGAAGCGCCGAACGCTAGCGTTAATTCGCTAGCGTTTGGCATTTTCGATACTGCACAAATTCACTAACGAACGCTGGCGTAGTTTCGCTAGTTTTACTTCGCACCCTTACGCCTGGCGAATTTTCGCTAGCGACGTAACTACGCAAATTCACTAACTTGCACAGTGTAGTGAACGCTACCTTTTACGCTAGACTTCCTTCGCCACCTCAGACCTGGCGAAGCGCAATAGAGTAGATAGGGATTGTTTAAAAAAAAAGTCAAAATTTTTTCTAAGTCCCAAAAAACGCTGGCGTGTTTTCTACATTATGGGTGATAAGCTGAAAAAGATCGAAAAAAATGTTGGGGCTCCCCTTCCTCCCCCCTACATTTCCTGACTCATGGCAACTTACCTATACAGTGGGCACATGTGTAGGGCTGATTTGAAGGTTTTCTAGGAATTTGTAGTGCTGATACATATTCCTCCATTGAAATTTGAATTTCGCACCGTATGCAAATTAGCCTTCGATAACGTAACTTCGCTTCACTTAGCAAATCAACGCTAGCGCAACTTCGCAACCTTACGCTACCCCTGAGCGCAACTTCGGATTTTAGTGAATTTGCGGAGCGCTGGCGAAACTACGAATGTTAGTGAATTTGCCCCACAGTGTCTTGCTGCCTGCCCACTGAGCTGGCAATCACATTGGCGGCAGCAAATAGTCAGGATTGTGTGGTCTCTTTGGATCTGTGTGGGTTAATAGTACCCGGGTGCCCGTGGCAATGTACAAAGCCTACTGATAATACAAGTAGCAATGTATATGTGATACAATATCAATCCGAATGGAGTTTGTGTGTTTAAAGGCTAAATCTAAGTAAGTCTTATCAGAAAGGTCTATATAAATACACCAGTAAACCCTCAAAGTAATGCTGCTCTGAGTCCTCTGTCAAAAGAAACAGCACATTTCTTTCCTTCTATTGTGTACTCATGGGCTTCTGTATCAGACTTCCTGTTTTCAGCTTAAACCTCCAGGGCTAGGGCTTGAGCATGCTCAGTTTGCTCCTCTCCCCCTCCCTCCTCCCCTCCCTGCTGTAATCTCAGCCCAGAGCTATAAGTGAGCAGTGATGTCACACCAAGCTCAGTGGCGGAACTACCAGGGGGAGCAGGGGGTGTGAGCTGGCCAGGGCCCCCCGGCAGTCCGTTTGCAGCTGAAAATGCGGCCAAATGTGGCTGTACGTAGGGGCGGGCCTGGCTGCTCGTCATGCACCAGGATCGCTACTGGGGGAGGGAGTGGGTGATATCACTCCAATTTGCAGTACAGCAGTAAAGAGTGACTGAAGTTTATCAGAGCACAAGTCACATGACTGGGGGCAGCTGGGAAACTGACAATATGTCTAGCCCCGTGTCAGATTTCAAAATTAAATATCAGGTCACTCTTTTGAAAAACAGATTTCGGTGTATAAGTCTGCTGGAGCAACACTATTAAATGATACATTTTGAAATTGTCGTAAATGCATTAAATGTGGTAATTGGTACACTAGGAGGTTCGGAAACTTGAACTCTCACGATTAACCTCTTAAAGCTCTATACCACTAAAACAGCAAATATACACTAACTAGTAATACACTCCAAGTCTGCTCTCTTGGATTTGATTAATCTTCCATAAACATATAAATTGTGGAGATTGATATACTAGGAGGTTGTTGAACTTGAACTCTCATGATCAACCTCTGAAAGTTTTATACTTTTATTCTACGAAGTTACTAAAACAGTGAAGATAACTGGAAATACACTCCAAGCCTGATTTTTTGGTCTGGACCTATTTTTGGGCTATAGACGTGGTGGGTCCATCTTTGAAGGAAAAACTTTTTTGAAAAAGTTTTTGTTGGAATTTTTTTTCCAAATGGAATAGTGTTATGAGTTGTGGTCAGAAGTGTTTATGACTTTTTATTTATTTTATTTTTTTAATTCCACTATCTGTGTTTTAAACATTTTGAAAGAAACATTATTTCCCCTGACAGTATCCCTTTAATCATTTTGGTTACTGACAAATGAAGAAACTTGAATTCTAGTGATGGACAAATGTGCGCCATTTCGCTTCGCTGAAAAATTTGTGAATTTCAAACGAAATTCGTAAAAAGGCGAAAAATTTGCAAAACAGCGCTGGCATCCGTTTTTGATGCCGGCGTCGATTTTTTTTTTACACCGGCGCACATTTGCTGGCGAAAATGCGGCGGCGACCAAAAAAAACGTACTCCAGTGTCCATTTTTTCCTGACACTGGCGAATTTTTGCACCCGTTTCGCGTATTTATTCTCCGCAAATTTGCGCCTGGTGAATAAATTGGCCCATCACGATTGAATTCATCATAGGGAGATAATGCTGCAACTCTAAGCAGGCCATGCAGCTTCAAGTATGGGCTAAAGGCAGCCATGCATGGGTTAACCTGGAACCCTCTCTCAGGTTTGGAGTCAAAATAGGACCTGACTTTCCAAGTACACAGAGGTCCAAATAGTCCTCCACCAGCCCATTAAATAGTGACTGTCTATGGGACCTTACAGCAGCCCCTCTGGCATTTACCAGAACTCCCAGTTTGCCAGTCTGGGCCGGCACTCACTGACCAATCAGCCCAAGGGCCAACAGACAGAGTTAACAAGGGGCCACACACAGTACAGCAGAGCACACAAAGAGAACCAAAGAGAAGTGGGCCACCAGACTCGCACAAATGACTATAAGAAATGTGACAGTGTATGGCCACCAGAAGTGGTTGAATTTTGGCTGGAACAGAAAGACAGGCCGGTGCATCATATCTGGGCAAATCAATATTTGGGCTGCACTGGAAATATCTAGGGTTCGGTTACCATATCATATGAAAAATTAGTATTTACCTAGAAAAGCCAATAAGAAGGGGAATAAGAATAGGGATTTCAGTTCAATTAAATCAAGGCAACTGCCACGTTGTATTTATTAGAGGTGCCCCCAAAAGACCTGGTAGCCGAACCCTAGGGGCCAATAAGGTTTATATGAGGGAATACAAAAAAGCCACTACCACTGTAGGACAATAGTGTTCTGGTGTTCTACTCTCAGTACTGGCCCTTCTCTGTGTATTAGAAAAAGAACAGAAACAAAGCTGGAATTTTAAGCTCCATTTTCACAAGAAATTGTTATAAAAAATGCAATACCTTATAGGTCACAATGTTACTCTGAAACTTCCAAAGAAGTGGAACCAGCAAGAGCTTGTCTGCAGAACGACGGGCCAGCGATGTACCCCGGGGCCACAATGCCCCCCATAACATATCCCTGTAGGGTTTCTATCAGATACTAAGTCTATGTATAAAAGCCTAAAAGACTGATTATAGGAAAAATAAATAACAGCAGAAACAAAAAGGGCTTCCACTTCAATTTGCAGCGAGTCCTTGAGTAGAAATGCTGGCGTGGGATTTAGCCAGTGATCTTTTCTCACGTATGAGTTAATGATTATTACTGTTCCCTGGAACTTCTTCCCCAGCAAAACCAGCCCCCCGAGGTCTCCATCATGTACCCGCCCACACTACACCCACCCGTGGGACACCTGCCTGCTCTCACCTGCACCTTCTTATGCCTCATCTAAAGGCACTGCTTCATACCGGATCCATTATCCAGAAAGCTCTGAATTACAAAAGACTGTCTGCCACAGGCTCCATTTTATCCAAATAATCCACATTTTTAAAAATGATAAATTATATTTGTAATAATAAAACAGTATCTTGATCCCAACTAAGATATAATTAATCCTTATTGGAGGTAAAACCAGCCTATTGGGTTTATTTCATGTTTATATGATTTTCTAGTAGACTAAGGGGCAGATTAATTATTATTATTATTATAATATTGTCTCTTTATACTTCATACTTCACCACTTTAAACCTACCGAGCTGCAATGTTAGCCTATGGGGACCTTCCCCAGCACTTTTCTAAGCTTTTTTTGATCGAATAAAAATTCTTCGATCAGTCGCTTAAAATCGTTTGAATCGTTCAAAGAATTTTATTGTGCGATCGAACGATTTTTATTCAATCGTTTGATCAAAGTATTTACGCTAAAATCCTTCGAATTCAATATTCAAATTCAAAGGATTTTACTTCGAGGGTCGATTTCGAGGGTTTTTTAACCCTTGAAATTTGACCCTTGATAAATCTGCCCCTTAATGTATGAAGTTCCAAACTATGGAAAGATCCATTATCTGGAAAACTGCAGGACCAGAGCATTCTGGATAACAGGTCCCATAACTATATTGACCCCAACTATGATATTAATCCTTATTGGAGGAAAAACCAGCCTGTTGGGTATATTTAATGTTTACATGATTTTCTAGTAGACTTACGGTATAAAGATCCCAACTACGGAAAGATCCATTACCCGGAAAGCCAAGGTCCCGAGCATTCTGGATAACAGGTCCCATACCTGTATATACACCTCTTATTTTATCAGGCTGAACAAGGTCCCCGAGAGCCAAAATAGTGCGATTTGTATTATTTCTACATATTTAGTTATTAATCACATTTATACTCATTTCATTTAGATTTTTGTTTTACCCGAGTGCAAAATGTCCCCCACCTCGTGCTTTGTATTAAATCCCAAGACAAATTAATGGTAAAGTCTTTAGTTCAAATTAAATTTAGAAGAGAAAATCCCGTGTCACTGACTTTGTCCATTATGGATTGTGATTTACTGAGTTTGCTGAACAAAAATGTTTTTCTTTATAAAGATTTAAATCAACTCGTCCTCTTGTTGCTTCTTCTTTCTTCGCACAATAGAGGGAACAAGAAGTATTTTCCCTCTGCTGCACATGAGTCGGCCCCGGGGGAGAGAAGAAAGAAGAGGAAGAAGAGAGGGAGGGGCCTACGTTTTCATCGACTTTTCTTCTCCTCTAAGGACACAAGCAGCCTGAACCAATCTTGTTCATATTTTGTACATAAAATAGTCTTTAGTAGTGTGCGCCCATATATATATCTACTGGGCTGGTGTAAACGTATTTTATATTTATTTCCGGAACTGCCTGACATAAACATTGGCATTTAGCATAATAACTAATCTATTAGCTTTCACTGACCTCCCTCCCCCATTACACCAGTCAGTGTCGGGATAACTGAGGTCACCCATAATAACAACTTGACCTAGTTATGAAGTCTCGTCCATTAGTCACAGTATCTGGGCAACTTTCTACTCACTTATCATTTACCCGACAACAGGGCCAGGCCAAGGGCACCCGGTCAGCTAACCCCGCCCCCCACATGCGTGATTACATGCGAGCGCACATAACAGAGGTGCAACAAAGGGGAAGTGGAGGGGCAGTTTGGGGCAGGGGAGGGACAAGCTGTGAGCATTTGCAAGCAGAGGAGGTCACTAGTTTTCAGTCTAGTATTTACATTATTCATTGGAGAGTTAGACCTATAGTTACTGTTAGATATTTCTCTGTGTAACAGTGGGATATCCTTAACTCTGCACCCCGCCCCTCCCCCATAACCCCATTATACCAGAGCCCTGTCTACACCAGCTTCTCCATAATGTCCCAACTCATGTTCTCCTCCTTGTCTACATTAAACACTCATCCAGCCATTCTTTCCCCTAGCAGAGACCCCCTTCCATTGAGGCCCAATCCAACACAGCTATAGAGATTGTACCCCAAGGAAAAACCAGCCCTGTCTCCCATATATTACGACTGCCCCCCTAATAAGAAAATACAGCATTGAATGTCATTCAAGAACAGTCCTTGTATAGATGGGTCACTACTCAATAAACCAACAAAATCAACCAAATTGCCAAATGTTTATTAGTCATTTACAAACAGATCGATGTTGTGATCTGATTTCTTTCATGTCGGCTGCCATCGGGGACCAAGATGTTATAGTGGGGCCCAAAGATGACAAATGGGCCCCGGTGCCCCCGTCCCTCCCCCCGATGGCTGCCTCAGGTCTTCAGTTCTTCCAGCCTAAGGAAAGAGAGTTCAGTGTTAGACATGGAGCAGGTCTGTGTATAAGAATTCTGAAATTCATTTCCATTTACAATTTTATGACTTTTTTTTGGTGCTAATTTAAAGGACAACTATATCTATAAGAACATTTTCTCCTGGGCTTCTCTCCATAAAGCCAACTATAATAATAATGAGCAATGTCCTTACCTCTTTGCAGTTGTTTTGCAATGCTCCTCTTCACAGCTGCTTCATCACACAGGTTGCTGATAAAGGGGTGATGGAGAAGCTGCCGTGCGCTTGGTCTTTTTGCTGGGTTTTTCTGCACGCATTCTTGGATGAAGAAATTGAATTCTTCACTCCTGGAAAATGAAATTGAGGCAACGTTATAATTACTCATACTATAAATATAACATTTTATGAAAAGTTCATGCCATTAAAAGACTGATACCCCCCTTATTTACTTTATGGTGGCCCCATTGACTCCATTGAAAGTGCCCTGGTTTGTGGGCGTTTGTTTGGCAGACCCTCCCTTTTAAAAGTAGTCGGCGGGGGAGGATTTAGCACAATTTTAGAACCAGGGCACAGGAGAAGTCAACGTAAAGAATTACTATTAAACAGGTAAGATCCCTTTTTATTATTAAGTTGACTTGAGCAAGTTAGGGACCACCATGTGGGGTTACCTTGATGTGGTATGGTGGCTTAACTAATCTTATGATCATGATTTTAGAACAAAAAACGCTGTTCTTTTAAAATGTATATGTATTTATGTATTTATTTAACTTATTTAGATCTGGTATAAAATTCTTAAAAATCAGCCATAGGTGGGCACCCACAACCCCCCCTTCTTATTAAAAGACTGAGCCCTGAATATCCCATATGTCTCCAGTCCTAGCACAGAAGTCGGAATCTGCTTTCAACTGCCCCCCCCCCATGGGGATGTTGCAATTGAGGGAGGGGGCCAGATTATACTTTGCACCAGGGGGGTGGTGGGAGGCCCCAGCCCCCCAGTCCAACACTGTATGTCTCCCTATTTATAGTAACTTGCTGACAGTCCTTTGGTTAATCTTCAGTAAGTCTCCTTTACCATAACTTCTCCCTTCCCTATTTCCCCTCCTCTTTCACCCTGACTCTCTCTTTTGCCCACTCCCTTACTCCCATGTCAATTTCCCACCCTCTCCCTCACTCCCTTTTCCTATTTGAGGGGAAATCACTCACCATTTGTCCCAGGTTGGTCTTAAAGCAGGACCAAAAAGAATCTGGTTCATCAGCTGATGTTTACTGAGCTGTCTGTATGCTAAAGGATGTAAGAAAACAATATATAAGAACATGCTGACAATCCCACCATTTATTTCATATCTATAGTCTGTGTATAAAGGGTTCGAGTTATCACTATTCTATGTGACATCACATAAATACTCTCTGACCTTGCGGGTAACAATTGTTTTTGGATTACGATACAGACACAAGAGTTACTTACGGAGATAACCTTCTACCATTTCCAGGGCTGACACTCCCAATGACCAGATGTCCGCCTAAATGTTAAAATATGGGGGGAAAAGAAAAATATTAGAGTCGATTCTGCACAGGGAATATTAAACGAATTCCATCAAGCGATTATTCCGATGCTTCTGTTATTAATCCCCCCCTGACAGTGGTACTATGTGTAACTGAATAACATATTCATTATAATCATGTCTCTCTGTACTCATATAAAAATACATTTCAAGGGAAAATGACTGAAGCTTGTATTGCTAAATAACTGCACTAAACAGAGAGAATTTTTATTTGACTCGCAGTGTTGGACTGGCCCATTGGGAGACCAGGAAAACTCCCCGTGGGCCCAGGTGTTTGTGGAGCCTCTCGCTTCTAACCATTTGGCCTATTTCATGCTCATTCCCTAGACTCCCTAGACTACGAGAATAAAGAGGGTGAGAGAGGAGAGGAGTATAATATTTTGGAAAGTGGGCCCTAAACCTCAGGTTTTCTGGTGGGCCCCTGGTATCCCAACCCAACACTGCAGAGTGGAACTGTAACTAACTCCAAAAAGCATCAGTAATTGCATGAGGCTGGTTCCTAACATTCCTGTTCCCTGCACTTAGAATCCATTCCCCTCACTCACTTCTCCCCTCTCATAGCAGGGGAACCACTTTACAACTCTGATTTCCCTCTTATGAGAGAGTTCTGTGAAATGAGTGAGCAAAACATTGGCTGCACTTCACCATGAGTAGCCCATATAGATTTAACTAAAGGCAACAATACCTTGTGGTCATAGTCAAGGTTCTTCTTTCTCATACAGGCAAGTGCCTCCGGTGCCATATATGTTAGAGTTCCTTCCGTGCTCGAACTCTTCCTTCCCATGGTGGCGCATGAGAAATCACCTGGAATTGTACGACAAAAGCATGAATTCTAATGCTGAAGATACAGCCCAACAATAAACATGATGGTAACATGAGAATATTAGATCATCTATTTCGTGGAAAGCCTTAGCGCTGGGATTATTGTTTCTTCCCAGATTAAGGCTTCTCAAAGGTCTATTTGATCATTTCTACTCTTGTGAGACAGAGCGAGATAAAACTGACAGAGCAGATTGAACAATAAAACACCCTCACTCCACATTCATTAAAGCTTTACAACATCCTCCCTTTATTCACATTCTAAGGGGGAAAATAATTTTTTTTACTTAGAATTTTTCATGAAAATTATAGATTTGTTTTTAGATTAATAATCCCCCCCATGTTACAAAACATAAAATCTAAATTTGCCATTTCAGACAAGTCAATGGGAGAGGCACATATCTCAACTTAAAAGTTTTCGTGGTCAGTGCTGGGTTTTAGGGAAGCACCGAATCCAGGATTCAGTTCAGTATTCTGCCATTTTCAGCAGGGTTCAGATTCGGCCGAATCCTTGTACCTGGCCAAACTGAATCCCAATCCTTAACATCATGTGACTTTTCATCACAAACTAAGGAAGAAAAAAACTTTTGACAAGCGATTTGGGGGTTCAGCCAAATCCAAAAAAGTGGATTTTGTGCATCTCTACTGGGTTTAGATTGAAAATAAGACTTATTTATGGGTTTTGAGTGATTCTGGATAAAAGCCCAAAGAAATTGAGTGATTCAGACATTCTCTCGATTTTATCGAGTTTTTCTGCTATCCGATTAAATAAAAGGGTTACTTACTAAACTCCGAATGCAAAAATCACGGACATTTTTGGACTTTTAAAAAAATCACACATTTTTCAGAATTTATTAAAAACTAAGGATGGAAAAGTCCACATCAGAAAATTCAGCATTTCAGACCTGTCAAGGTTACATATAAGTCAATGGCAGAAGTCCCAATGATCTTTTGATGTGCGTTGGGTTTTGTGCAATACCCCAAAGTTTTTGGAGCTTTTGGGCAAAAAAACATAGGAGTTAGGAGTTTTCAGGTGAAAAATCGAAAAAAAAATCAGAATTTTCTGGTGAAAAGTCCCAAAAAATTTGATTTTTCCCCCAAAGCTAATTTTGGGAAAATGTAATAATAAATAAGCGCAATAAACCCAATAAGATTTGATCAGTGTTTGCAGCAGAACATGTTGAGATGAAAGCAGACTTTGATAAATAACCCCCAAGTATCACTTACCAATCTTAACATTGCCGGATGACGTCAGCATTAGATTGATGGGCTTGATGTCATGATGGATGACTTCCACTGTCTCTAGGTGGCACAGACCCTGGGAATAAAAGTAAGAATAGAAATATTTTCATGCTTTCATAGCAAATTGAATATATTGTGAATAGTATGGAGGAGGTTTACGTGTGACATACCTTTATCACCTCTTTACAGATATAAGCCGTCCACTTCTCGCCCAAAGAATTGTTTTTCCTTCCGCTCATGAGGTCACGGATGGTCCCACCAGTGCACAGTTCCATAGAGATCTAGAAGACAAATAAAGAACATAAAGTACATATCAGCTACAATTTTATTGGGAATCATGGGGCCACAGCTCTCTCTCCTTACAATATGCAACTGTAACAATGTACCTATGTATTTGTGCAAATGTTAATATATATATATATATAGAAGTATCGAGTGCACATAACATTACACTGTGAGAAACAAAATATATAATAATCGGTGCTCATTGCCGGATATGGTTAAGCTTTGCATTAGGCAATACGGGTGTGTAAGACCCTTCCATGCTATAGTTTACTATAAAATACTCTACATGCAGTGGTTTTAGCTTCTACTTGTTGTACCTTATGAGACTTGCAATTGGGCTGTGGTTACATACATTGTGCTCTTTTTTACCAAGCTATTCCTATCTCCATGTAACACCAAAGCTTCTATTAATGCTCTTAATTGGAATATTGGGGGCACAAAGGAGTATGTATGTGAATAAACATTGTCTTACCGATAGACCTTTAGACGGCGTGCTCCTGCACGGGGCCCGGTGATAAAATGCCCCGTAAAACTTGATGACATTGCGGTGGCCGGTGACCTTCTGGAGAATTTCTAGTTCTTCTTGCTGGTATTTTTCATTCTAAATTCAAATAAAGTTAAATAAAATGAATACACTTACCATATAAAATACCCCACCTAGTTATGAAGAATTAGCGCTTCCAAAAACAGCGAAAACCATCCACTTATTTGTATAGTTACAGGGTGATTAGGGGTCATTTATAAAGAGCCAAAGAGAAGTGCACAAGCACTAAGGAGCACAACAAGCAGGACCCTTAGTGATTGTTCAGGGAGAGCTTTGGGGTCTCGCTTCACTCTGTACCCCACCTGCCAAAAGCATTAGGGCAGCTCTGTTTTGGAGTACAGAGGCCTGTGCCAATTTATTTTCCATGGAAGGCAGAGTATAAAGAACAATTTGTACCCTGCAGACTTTCATGATGTAAAAGACCCATATTGAGTTTGAGAAAAAAATGCACAACCATCAGGTTATTGCCGCCATTCTGAAATACTGGTAACATTTCTGCATCTGCTAAACCCACAGACCTGGGAACAGGGTCAGACTGGGCCAACAGGGCACTGGGAAAAAACTCAGTGGGCCCTGGCTTGGGGGGAAGAAAGTGCTTGTGACTGCGGGGCCCAGGGGTGGTGTAGGGGCCCCTAAGGAGAAAGGCCACTTGGGCCCCCCAGTCTGACCCTGCCTGGGAACTTGCCAGTATTTGGTCAGCATGTTCTACTTCTACTGATAATCATAACATTGGTGGAACCAAAGGCTTATTAGTATCTAATAACAGTAAGAGTGTGAAGTCATTACCTCCGGGTCATTGATGATCTTTATGGTCACTTCTTTTTGTAGGTCAATATGCCATCCCTGGAACAGAAGCAGAGAAAGAAGCTCCATCATGATTATGAACATAACAGTTTGGTAAAGCAACAGATATAGCGTGGGACTAGGGTAAGGTTTAGGGGCAGATTTATCAAGGGTCAAATTTCGAGGTATTAAATACCTTAAAATTCGACCATCGAATGCAACAAACTTGAATTCAATTATCTTATTTGGATTCAAAAAGTTGAGCATTCATTGGATCGATCATCAATGGAATGATATATATTCCATCAAAAAAACTTGGAAAAGTGCTCTGGAAGGTCCCCATAGGCCAACATAGCAATTCGGTTGGTTTAATCTGGAGAAGTATGAAGTCGAAGGATTTTTTAAAGAGACAGTACATTGATTATCGAATGGTCAAATAGTCGAATGATTTATACTTCGAATCATTCGAATTGATGGAATTTAGCCTATTCGATAGACGAAGTACCCAAAAAATTACTTCGAAATTCGAATTTTTGCATTCGAATCCTTCACCAGAGCTTAGTAAATCTGCACCTTAGTGTCAGACTCACAGACACTCGACAAATACACAAAGGACAATATTGTAGAGAGTAAGACCAATTGGAAGAATTATAGAATCACTAAAATACGTGATATTGAATAAAATATCTCACCAGATGAACTCGACAAAATGGACCCTCTCCGATGACTCTTCCGATTTTTAAATGTTTCTCGGTTTTCTAAAAGGTGACATTATAAATAACAATATTAAAATACTGTAATACATTTATATGAGGAGCACGGGTGGGATAGGGAGAAACTGGAAGGGGTTTAAGTTAAGCTTTTAGGTTCAGCTTCTTTTCTGAGTTTTCTCTGAGTAAAAAAAGTCCAAAATAAACTACAATCTACAATTTGACCTTATTTATCATTGAACAAACCCAATAAAATTGTTTTGGAAAAAACTAGAAAAATTTGGGTTATTGTGGACAAAAAAAGAATTTTCAGGGATTTATGCTGGAAACACTCAGCACAGACCATAAAATTCAAATTTGAAATGGGACTTTTGCCATTGACTTGTACAGGACCCGGCAGCTTGGAGATGACGTATTTTCAGATTCAGACAATTAGCAGCCTTGGGGGATAATAAATCTAGAAAAATTCCAGTTTCTCCAGTTTTTAGCATTTGGACTCCAATATTAATAACTTTTGCTTACCGGGAGTATCTTTGAGAGCGGAGTTTTGTTTTCCTCCTGGGGAAAGAAAAAAAGGTTTTTATCAGATGAGCTCAGTTTATTATAAAGAAAATAATTAGTGAAAGGCAGGTATTAATGCCGGACACCCGTGATATCTCCTAGTTAAGCCATTTGTGCTTCAATTACCTAAAACCTCCAGCTTAAAGGGGAGATTCACCTGTAAGTTAACTTTTACTATATTAAAGAATGGCTAATTCTAACCAACTTTCCACTTGGTCCTCGTCATTTATTTTCTAGTTTTTTTTAATTATTTGCCTTTTTCTTCTCTTTCCAGCTTTCAAATGGAGGGGGCGGGGGTTCACTGACCTCATCTACAAACAAATGCTCTGTAAGGCTACAAATGTATTATTATTGCTACTTTTTATTCCTCAGTTTTATATTCAGGCCTCTCCTATTCATATTCCAGTCTCTTATTCAAATCAATGCATGGTTGCCAGGGTAATTTGCACCCTAGCAACTCATTTGCTAAAATTGCAAACAGGAGAGCTGCTGAATAAAAAGCTAAATAAGTCAAAAACCACAAATAATAAAAAATTAAAACTAAAGGCAAATTGTCTCAGAATATCCCTCTCTACATCATATGAACAGTTGATTCACAGGTGAACAAGCCATTTAAAGAAGAAGCACATTATCCAAACGACTATATTTGTGCCCCTAATCAAACAGAGCTAAAGAGCAGGCTGGTTGGTTGTTATTTTGTGCCAAGTCATTTCTGTTTAAACTGTCATTGATCACTGAGCAGCAATTTGCTAAATAAACTGACCTGATTCTTGGTCTTCAATGCTCAGGATTGAATTATATAATAAAAAAAACTTGAATTTGTCACGTTTTTACAATTCAGACTATAATAATTAACCCCCGTAATGTGTAGCCTTACAGAGCATTTGTTTTTAGATGGGTCAGTGACCCCCATTTCAGAGCTGGAAAGAGCCAGAAGCAGAAGGCAAATAATTCAGAAATGGTTAAAATATAAACAATGAAGACTAATTCGAAAAACTGCGTAAAACTGGCCATTATGTAACAAACTAAAAGTTAACATGAAACTGAACGACCCCTTTAAGAGAGAAAATGAGAAAATATTGGTTTTATGAGAATATGATGAAGTAGAGAATATGATGGAATCCATCTCATTTCTTCCATTATAGTTTTTTACTCTTTGATTATTTTCTGCTTACCTGACAGTGGAGGAAGTTGATGGATTGGGTTGGTGGTTGGGGGGAGTTGATGGAATTCTCCCCCTCGTGCTCAATCACTTGTTCTTCCTGTTTAACACAGAAAATAAAGATCAGGAACAAATATTTGCTATATCCTCATAATTCCAGCACAATTGTGGCTGCACTCCAAGGGGGACATTTACTAAAGGGCAAAGTGGCATAAATTTGGCAGCGTGATGTCATTTCGGCCCTTCGGCGATTTACTAATGGTAGTTGGTGTAATTTCGCCAAGGAGATAGACTCTGGCGCAACTTCGCCCTCTAACGCCAGGCAAATTTTCGGCAGTGTTACTATGCAAATTTATTTTTTCAAAGTTTTTGATATTACTGAATGTAATAGAGTAGATAGGACTTCCTCAAAAAAATAGTTGGAAATGTTTCTAAGTCCCATAAAACGCTGGCGTTTTTTCCCTATTTAAAGGGTGATTGACTGAAAAAGATCGTAAATGTTTCCCCTTCCCATTATATTTACTAACATATGGCACCTAAACTATACAGTGGGCACATGTGCAGGACATTATAACAACTTTATTTCATTAAGGTTCCCTGGCCTTGTGTAGTGTAATGTATTTGCTGCAGCATATACGCCCATTGTACTTTAACTGCACACCGTATGCTCATTAGCCAACGCTAGAGTAACTTCCAACTGCTGAGCGTAATTTCGCTGGCGTAATTTTGCCAGTGTTCATTACCCAGTGCGCAACTTCGGATCTTTGTGAATTATGCAAATTTACACCTGGCGAAGTGTTGTGATGTGCACGAAGCCGGCGCTGGCTAATTTTTACAAGTTGCATCTGCTGCAATTGCACATGATCATAACTACAGGTACAACTGAGCTTCATTTAGAGCCCCTGTGTATTTGGAATTTAGTTATGGGGGAACAGGGGCTCACAGAGTCGTTTGTGTGATTTGATTGAATAGGGGCCTGTGTTGGGGCCAAAATAAGTTTAAAGGGATTAAAGTTATAAATGAGCTCAAACCTGAGCACTTTCCTCCGGCTCCTCCTCATTTCCCAGATCCTCTTCCTCTGGGCTTTCCTGGCAGTTGTTGGTGCCAGATGATTCCTGGTAAATAGAAACAATTAGTGAAACATCAAGGTGACGTGATTAAAAGTATCATTAAAGACAATTATTATCACATGCATTTGGCTCCCCTTAAGAAGTGGTTTGGAATTTATGGGGGAACAGGACCCTATAGAGACGTTTGTGAGATCTGATTGGATAGGGGCCTGAGTTGAGGCCAAAATAAGTTTAAATGGTTTAAAGTTATCCTAAAAATGCATTAGTCAGCTCTTATTGAGCTCCACCTGGCTGATGGTATTGCTCCGCTCCTCTACTAGTGGTCTATTTCTCCTTGATGATGATATTGCCAGGCTCCACTATTGACTCCTGGTAAATAGAGAGACACCACTTGTGTACCATCTAGGTGAGGTGCTTACAAGTATTATTAAAAACTAGGGATCCACCGAGTCCAGGATTTAGGATTCGGCCAGGATTTGGCCTTTTTCAGCATGATTCGGATTTGGCTGAATCCTTATGCTCGGAGGAACCGAATCCCACTCCTAATTTGCATATGTAAATTAGAGGCGGGGAGGGAAATATCGTGACTTTTTGTCACAAAACACAGAAGTAAACATTTTTTTCCCCTATTCATACCTAATTTGCATATCCAAATTGGGATATTTTTCGCACAGGATTCGGGGGTTCTACCGAATCCAAAATAGTGAATTCAGTGCATCCCTATTAAAAACATGTTTTATCACATCTATTCAGCTCCCTGGGGAAACTACTAATATTAGTATTTTATTGGTTTTGTGAGATCAACTCAGCTGAGTAGAGAATATGATGAAATCCATCTCATTTCTTCCATTATAGTTTTTTACTCTTTGATTATTTTCTGCTTACCTGACAGTGGAGGAAGTTGATGGATTGGGTTGGTGATTGGGGGGAGTTGATGGAATTCTCCCCCTCGTGCTCAATCACTTGTTCTTCCTGTTTAACACAGAAAATAAAGATCAGGAAAAAATATTTGTTATTTTTCTCATAATTCCAGCACAATTGTGGCTGCACTCCAAGGGGGACATTTACTAAAGGGCAAAGTGGCATAAATTCGCCAGCGTGATGTCATTTCGGCACTTCGGCGATTTACTAATGGTAGTTGGTGTAATTTGCCAAGGAGATAGACTCTGGCGCAACTTCGCCCTCTAACGCCAGGCAAATTTTCGGCAGTGTTACTATGCAAATTTATTTTTTCAAAGTTTTTGATATTACTGAATGTAATAGAGTAGATAGGACTTCCTCAAAAAAATAGTTGGAAATGTTTCTAAGTCCCATAAAACGCTGGCGTTTTTTCCCTATTTAAAGGGTGATTGACTGAAAAAGATCGTAAATGTTTCCCCTTCCCATTATATTTACTAACATATGGCACCTAAACTATACAGTGGGCACATGTGCAGGACATTATAACAACTTTATTTCATTAAGGTTCCCTGGCCTTGTGTAGTGTAATGTATTTGCTGCAGCATATACGCCCATTGTACTTTAACTGCACACCGTATGCTCATTAGCCAACGCTAGAGTAACTTCCAACTGCTGAGCGTAATTTCGCTGGCGTAATTTTGCCAGTGTTCATTACCCTGTGCGCAACTTCGGATCTTTGTGAATTATGCAAATTTACACCTGGCGAAGTGTTGTGATGTGCACGAAGCCGGCGCTGGCCAATTTTTACAAGTTGCATCTGCTGCAATTGCACATGATCATAACTACAGGTACAACTGAGCTTCATTTAGAGCCCCTGTGTATTTGGAATTTAGTTATGGGGGAACAGGGGCCTACAGAGGAGTTTATGTGATTTGATTGAATAGGGGCCTGTGTTGGGGCCAAAATAAGTTTAAATGGATTAATATTATAAATGAGCTCAAACCTGAGCACTTTCCTCCGGCTCCTCCTCATTTCCCAGATCCTCTTCCTCTGGGCTTTCCTGGCAGTTGTTGGTGCCAGATGATTCCTGGTAAATAGAAACAATTAGTGAAACATCTATCAAGGTGATGTGATTAAAAGTATCATTAAAGTCAAATATTATCATGTGCATTTAGCTCCTCTAAGGCTCTTAGAGACGAGCGTTTTTAGCTGCGCTTCCCTGTGCTCCAGTTTCATGTGTTCAGCTGCAGGGGAGCGCAGGAGTAGATGCACTGAATTCTTTTCAATGGGGCTGTACTCACACAGACACATGTAAGCGAGGAGAGCAGGTTGGGACACAGCATGTTGCATTTTTCCTGCATCCAGTGCTTACATGTGTAGGTGTAAGAACAGCCCTATTGAAAAGAATTCAGTGCATCTACTCCTGCGCTCCCCTGAGTCTGAACACATGAATCTGGAACTCAGGGAAGCGCAGCTAAAAACACTCATCTGTAAAGAAGTTGTTTGGAATTATGGGGGAAAAGGGGCCTACAGAGTAGTTTGTGTGATTTGATTGGATAGGGGCCTGAGTTGGGACCAAAATAAGTTTAAATGGATTAATATTATAAATGAGCTCAAACCTGAGCACTTTCCTCCGGCTCCTCCTCATTTCCCAGATCCTCCTCCTCTGGGCTTTCCTGGCAGTTGTTGGTGCCAGATGATTCCTGGTAAATAGAAACAATTAGTGAGGCATCTATCAAGGTGAAGTGATTAAAAGTATCATTAAAGACAATTATTATCACAAGCATTTGGCTCCCCTTAAGAAGTGGTTTGGAATTTATGGGGGAACAGGACCCTATAGAGACGTTTGTGAGATCTGATTGGATAGGGGCCTGAGTTGAGACCAAAATAAGTTTAAATGGTTTAAAGTTATCCTAAAAATGCATTAGTCAGCTCTTATTGAGCTCCACCTGGCTGATGGTATTGCTCAGCTCCTCTACTAGTGGTCTATTTCTCCTTGATGATGATATTGCCAGGCTCCACTATTGACTCCTGGTAAATAGAGAGACACCACTCTTGTAACATCTAGGTGAGGTGCTTACAAGTATTATTAAAAACTAGGGATCCACCGAGTCCAGGATTTAGGATTCGGCCAGGATTTGGCCTTTTTCAGCATGATTCGGATTTGGCTGAATCCTTATGCTCGGAGGAACCTAATCCCACTCCTAATTTGCATATGTAAATTAGGGGCGGGGAGGGAAATATCGTGACTTTTTGTCACAAAACACAGAAGTAAACATTTTTTTCCCCTATTCATACCTAATTTGCATATCCAAATTGGGATATTTTTCGCACAGGATTCGGAGGTTCTACCGAATCCAAAATAGTGAATTCAGTGCATCCCTATTAAAAACATGTTTTATCACATCTATTCAGCTCCCTGGGGAAACTACTAATATTAGTATTTTATTGGTTTTGTGAGATCAACTCAGCTGAGTAGAGAATATGATGAAATCCATCTCATTTCTTTCATTATAGTTTTTTACTCTTTGATTATTTTCTGCTTACCTGACAGTGGAGGAAGTTGATGGATTGGGTTGGTGATTGGGGGGAGTTGATGGAATTCTCCCCCTCGTGCTCAATCATTTGTTCTTCCTGTTTAACACAGAAAATAAAGATCAGGAAAAAATATTTGTTATTTTTCTCATAATTCCAACACAATTGTGGCTGCACTCCAAGGGGGACATTTACTAAAGGTGAAGTGGCTAATGCTGCGTAAATTCGCCAGCGTGATGTCATTTTGGCACTTCACTGGCGTAATTTCGGCAGAGAGATAGACTCTGGTGCAACTTCGCCCTCTAACGCCAGGTGAATTTTTGGTAGTGTTACTACGCAAATTCACTAAGTTTTTGATATTACTGAACGTTGACTCTATCGCCAGACTTGCCTTCCCACCTCAGACCAGGCAAAGTGCAATAGAGTAGATAGGACTTCCTCAAAAATTAGTTGAAAATTCCCAAAAAAAGTCTCAAAAAATGATGGCGTTTTTTCCTATATAAAGGGTGAGAGACTGAAAAAGATAAAACATTTTTGGGGTACCCTCATTCCCCCTACATTTACTAACATATGGCACCTAAACTATACAGTGGGCACATGTGCAGGACATTATAACAACTTTATTTCATTAAGGTTCCCTGGCCTTGTGTAGTGTAATGTAGTTGCTGCAGCATATACGCCCATTGTACTTTAACTGCACACCGTATGCTAATTAGCCAACACTAGCGCAAATTCAAACTGCTGAGCGTAATTTTGTTGGGGTCATTTTTACAGCGGTCGTTACCCTGTGCGCAACTTCGGATCTTCATAAATTAGCAGTTTTCAGGCAAATTTATACCTGGCCAAGTGTTGTGATGTGCGCAAAGCCAGAGCTGGAGAATTTTCACTGGTTACTGAATTTGCCCCCAATTTGCATCTGCTGCAATTGCACATGATCATAACTACAGGTACAACTGAG
This sequence comes from Xenopus laevis, assembly GCF_017654675.1. Taxonomy (NCBI): domain Eukaryota; kingdom Metazoa; phylum Chordata; class Amphibia; order Anura; family Pipidae; genus Xenopus; species Xenopus laevis. The sequence goes on from NC_054373.1 coordinate 183,609,361, forward strand.
CTTCATTTAGAGCCCCTGTGTATTTGGAATTTAGTTATGGGGGAACAGGGGCCTACAGAGGAGTTTGTGTGATTTGATTGAATAGGGGCCTGAGTTTGGACCAAAATAAGTTTAAATGGATTAATATTATAAATGATTTCAAACCTGAGCACTTTCCTCCGGCTCCTCCTCATTTCCCAGATCCTCTCCCTCTGGGCTTTCCTGGCAGGTGTTGGTGCCAGATGATTCCTGGTAAATAGAAACAATTAGTGAAACATCTATCAAGGTGAAGTGATTAAAAGTATCATTAAAGACAAATATTATCATGTGCATTTATCTCCTCTAAGGCTCTTAGAGACGAGCGTTTTTAGCTGCGCTTCCCTGTGCTCCAGTTTCATGTGTTCAGCCGCAGGGGAGCGCAGGAGTAGATGCACTGAATTCTTTTCAATGGGGCTGTACTCACACAGACACATGTGTGGGAGGAGAGCAGGTTGGGACACAGCATGTTGCATTTTTCCTGCGTTTGGCACTTACATGTGTCTGTGTGAGTACAGCCCCATTGAAAAGAATTCAGTGCATCTACTCCTGCGCTCCCCTGCTGCTAAACACATGAAACTGGAACTCAGGGAAGTGCAGCCAAAAATGCTCATCTGTAAGAGCCCTAAAGAATTTGTTTGGAATTTATGGGGGAACAGGGGCCTAGAGAGTAGTTTGTGTGATTTGATTGGAGGAGGGGCCTGAGTTGGGGCATTTCAGTTTAAAAGTATAATTAAGGACATTTATTATCACATGAATTAACTTCCCTAAGGAATCTTAGAGATGAGCATTTTTAGCTGCGCTTCCCTGCATTCTGGTTTCATGCTTTCAGCTGCAGGGGAGCGCAGGAGTAGATGCACTGAATTCTTTTCACTGGGGCTGTACTCACACAGACACATGTAAGTGAGGAGCGCATGTTGAGACGCAGCATGTTGTATTTTTCCTGCATTCTGTGCTTACATGCATCTTTGAAGTGCAGCTAAAAACACTCATCTGTAAGAGCCCTAAAGAAGTTGTTTGGAATTTATGGGGGAAAAGGGGCCTATGGAGTAGTTTGTGTGATTTGATTGGATAGGGGCCTGAGTTGGGACCAAAATAAGTTTAAAGGGAATAAAGTTATAAATGAGCTCAAACCTGAGCACTTTCCTCCGGCTCCTCCTCATTTCCCAGATCCTCTTCCTCTGGGCTTTCCTGGCTGGTGTTGGTGCCAGATGATTCCTGGTAAATAGAAACAATTAGTGAGGCATCTATCAAGGTGAAGTGATTAAAAGTATCATTAAAGATATTTATTATCAGAAGCATTTGGCTCCACTAAAGAAGTTGTTTGGAATTTATGGGGGAAGTTATGGCTGATGATATTGCCAGGCTCCACTATTGACTCCTGGTAAATAGAGAGACACCACTTGTGTAACATCCAGGTGAGGTGCTTAAAAAGAATTATTAAAAACTAGGGATGCGCCGAATCCAGGATTCAGTTTGGGATTCGGCCATGATTTGGCTTTTTTCGCCATGATTTGGATTTGGCCGAATCCTTATGCTCGGCGGAACTGAATCCAAATGCTAATTTGCATGTGCAAATTAAGGGCAGGGAGGGAAATATCGTGACTTTTTGTCACAAAACAAGGAAGTAAATTTTTTCTCCTTTTCATACCTAATTTGCATATCCAAATTAGGCTACGGTTCTCGGCAGAGTTTTTCGCACAGAATTTGGGGGTTCTACCGAATCCAAAATAGTGAATTCAGTGCATCCCTATTAAAAACATGTTTTATCACATCTATTCAGCTCCCTGGGGAAACTACTAATATTAATATTTTATTGGTTTTGTGAGATCAACTCAGCTGAGTAGAGAATATGATGAAATCCATCTCATTTCTTTCATTATAGTTTTTTACTCTTTGATTATTTTCTGCTTACCTGACAGTGGAGGAAGTTGATGGATTGGGTTGGTGGTTGGGGGGAGTTGATGGAATTCTCCCCCTCGTGCTCAATCATTTGTTCTTCCTGTTTAACACAGAAAATAAAGATCAGGAAAAAATATTTGCTATTTTTCTCATAATTCCAGCACAATTGTGGCTGCACTCCAAGGGGGACATTTACTAAAGGTGAAGTGGCTAATGCTGCGTAAATTCACCACCGTGATGTCATTTTGGCACTTCACTGGCGTAATTTCGGCAGAGAGATAGACTCTGGTGCAACTTCGCCCTCTAACGCCAGGTGAATTTTTGGTAGTGTTACTACGCAAATTCACTAAGTTTTTGATATTACTGAACGTTGACTCTATCGCCAGACTTGCCTTCCCACCTCAGACCAGGCAAAGTGCAATAGAGTAGATAGGACTTCCTCAAAAATTAGGCAAATCTACACCTGGCGAAGTGTTGTGATGTGCGCAAAGCCGGAGCTGGAGAATTTTAACAAGTTGCATCTGCTGCAATTGCACATGATCATAACTACAGGTACAACTGAGCTTCATTTAGAGCCCCTGTGTATTTGGAATTTAGTTATGGGGAACAGGGGCCTACAGAGTAGTTTGTGTGATTTGATTGGATAGGGGCCTGAGTTGGGACCAAAATAAGTTTAAATGGATTAATATTATAAATGAGCTCAAACCTGAGCACTTTCCTCCGGCTCCTCCTCATTTCCCAGATCCTCTCCCTCTGGGCTTTCCTGGCAGTTGTTGGTGCCAGATGATTCCTGATAAATAGAAACAATTAGTGAAACATCTATCAAGGTGACGAGATTAAAAGTATCATTAAAGACAATCATTATCACATGCATTTAGCTCCACTAAGGGCTCCTAGAGACAAGCGTTTTTAGCTGCGCTTCCCTGTGCTCCAGTTTCATGTGTTCAGCCGCAGGGGAGCGCAGGAGTAGATGCACTGAATTCTTTTCAATGGGGCTGTACTCACACAGACACATGTAAGCGAGGAGAGCAGGTTGGGACACAGCATGTTGTATTTTTCCTGCATCCGGTGCTTACATGTGTAGGTGTAAGAACAGCCCTATTGAAAAGAATTCAGTGCATCTCCTCCTGCGCTCCCCTGAGTCTGAACACATGAATCTGGAACTCAGGGAAGCGCAGCCAAAAATGCTCACCTGTAAGAGCCCTAAAGAAGTTGTTTGGAATTTATGGGGGAACAGGGGCCTATAGATTAGTTTGTGTGATTTGATTGAATAGGGGCCTGAGTTGGGACCAAAATAAGTTTAAATGGATTAAAGTTATAAATGAGCTCAAACCTGAGCACTTTCCTCCGGCTCCTCCTCATTTCCCAGATCCTCTTCCTCTGGGCTTTCCTGGCTGGTGTTGGTGCCAGATGATTCCTGGTAAATAGAAACAATTAGTGAGGCATCTATCAAGGTGACGTGATTAAAAGTATCATTAAAGATAATTATTATCACATGCATTTAGCTCCTCTAAAGAAGTGGTCTGGAATTTATGGGGGAACAGGACCCTATAGAGATGTTTGTGAGATCTGATTGGATAGGGGCCTGAGTTGAGGCCAAAATAAGTTTAAATGGTTTAAAGTTATCCTAAAAATGCATTAGTCAACTCTTATTGAGCTCCACCTGGCTGATGGTATGGCTCAGCTCCTCTACTAGTGGTTTATTTCTCCACTATTGACTCCTGGTAAATAGAGAGAGAGATCATGGTCCCTCCGCTGCCTGATGCAGCTGAAGTTGCTGCCACCCCCTCCCCCAGAAATTCAGCTCTTAAAGAACCAGGAGAAGCATTTTTGCTGCCCCTGGTACCTAGTGGGGCACTGCTGCCTGAGGCGACAGCCTTAACCCACCTCATTGGTGAAGCTCCCCTGGAGAGAGACCACTCGTGTACCATCTAGGTGAGGTGCTTACAAGTATTATTAAAAACTACGGATGCACCGATTCCAGGATTTGGGATTCGGCCAGGATTTGGCCTTTTTCAGCATGATTCGGATTTGGCTGAATCCTTATGCTCGGAGGAACCGAATCCAACTCCTAATTTGCATACGTAAATTAGGGGCAGGGAGGGAAATATCGTGACTTTTGTCACAAAACACAGAAGTAAAATATTTTTCCCCTATTCATACCTAATTTGCATATCCAAATTAGGATATTTTTCGCACAGGATTCGGGGGTTCTACCAAATCCAAAATAGTGAATTCAGTGCATCCCTATTAAAAACATGTTTTATCACATCTATTCAGCTCCCTGGGGAAACTACTAATATTAATATTTTATTGGTTTTGTGAGATCAACTCAGCTGAGTAGAAAATATGATGAAATCCATCTCAATTCTTTCATTATAGTTTTTTACTCTTTGATTATTTTCTGCTTACCTGACAGTGGAGGAAGTTGATGGATTGGGTTGGTGATTGGGGGGAGTTGATGGAATTCTCCCCCTCGTGCTCAATCACTTGTTCTTCCTGTTTAACACAGAAAATAAAGATCAGGAAAAAATATTTGTTATTTTTATCATAATTCCAGCACAATTGTGGCTGCACTCCAAAGGGGACATTTACTAAAGGTGAAGTGGCTTATGCTAGCGTAAATTCTTCAGTGTGATATTTTTTTGGCACTTCACTGGCGTAATTTCGGCAGAGAGATAGACTCTGGTGCAATGTCGCCCTCTAACGCCAGGTGAATTTTTGGTAGTGTTACTACTAAAGTTTTTGATATTACTGAACGTTAACTCTATCGCCAGACTTGCCTTCCCACCTCAGACCAGGCAAAGTGCAATAGAGTACCGTATATACTCGAGTATAAGCCGACCCGAGTATAAGCCGAGGTGCCTAACTTAACCTACGAAAACTGGGAAAACTTATTGACTCGAGTATAAGCCTAGACACAACTACAGCCCTGTCTCCCAGCAGCGCACATTGCGCCAAAGCGACCCCCCCAGCGATCAACTGGACTTTTTGCAAAGTTGATGGTGACATAGAATTGCCAAACGGATTACTGTGTGCATTGTCCCACTGTCCCACTACCATGTGCAGAGGGCGCTGTGTGATATTGCCATCACTGTTAATCTTTCATATAACCAACTAAGGGCGCTGTGCGATATTGCAGTCCCTGTTAATTTTTTATATAACCAACAGAGGGAGCTGTGTGATATTGCAGTCACTGTTAATCTTTAATACAACCAACAGAGGGCGCTGTGTGATATTGCAGTCACTGTTAATCTTTCATACAACCAACAGAGGGCACTGTGCGATATTGCAGTCAATATAAGAATGATTAGCAGTGACTGCAATCTCAGCTAGCGCCCGTTGACTTGAGTATAAGCCGAGGTAGTCTTTTTCAGCACATTTTGGATGCTGAAAAACTCGGCTTATACTCGAGTATATACGGTAGATAGGACTTACTCAAAAATTAGTTGGAAATTCCGAAAAAAAGTCAAAAAATGATGGCATTTTTTCTTTTTTAAAGGGTGAAAGACTGAATAAGATCAAATTTTTTTGGGGTACCCTCCTTCCCTCCCTACATTTACTAACATATGGTACCTAAACTATACAGTGGGCACATGTGTAGGGCAATATAACAATTTTATTAAGGTTCCCTGGCCTTGTGTAGTGTAATGTATTTGCTGCAGCATATACGCCCATTGTACTTTAACTGCACACCGTATGCTCATTAGCCAACGCTAGAGTAACTTCCAACTGCTGAGCGTAATTTTGTTGGGGTCATTTTTACAGCGGTCGTTACCCTGTGCGCAACTTCGGATCTTCATGAATTAGCAGTTTCCAGGCAAATCTACACCTGGCGAAGTGTTGTGATGTGCGCAAAGCCAGAGCTGGCGAATATTCACCGGTTAGTGAATTTGCCCCCAAGTTGCATCTGCTGCAATTGCACATGATCATAACTACAGGTACAACTGAGCTTCATTTAGAGCCCCTGTGTATTTGGAATTTAGTTATGGAAGATCAGGGGCCTACAGAGTAATTTGTATGATTTGATTGGATAGGGGCCTGTGTTTGGGCCAAAATAAGTGTAAATGGATTAATATTATAAATGAGCTCAAACCTGAGCACTTTCCTCCGGCTCCTCCTCATTTCCCAGATCCTCTTCCTCTGGGCTTTCCTGGCTGGTGTTGGTGCCAGATGATTCCTGGTAAATAGAAACAATTAGTGAAACATCTATCAAGGTGAAGTGATTAAAGTATCATTAAAGACAACTATTATCATGTGCATTTAGCTCCTCTAAGGGCTCTTAGAGACAAGCGTTTTTAGCTGCGCTTCCCTGTGCTCCAGTTTCATGTGTTCAGCCGCAGGGGAGCGCAGGAGTAGATGCACTGAATTCTTTTCAATGGGGCTGTACTCACACAGACACATGTGTGGGAGGAGAGCAGGTTGGGACACAGCATGTTGCTTTTTTCCTGCGTTTGGCACTTACATGTGTCTGTGTGAGTACAGCCCCATTGAAAACAATTCACTATATCTACTCCTGCGCTCCCCTGCTGCTGAACACATGAAACCGGAACTCAGGGAAGTGCAGCCAAAAATGCTCATCTGTAAGAGCCTAAAGAAGTTGTTTGGAATTTATGGGGGAACAGGGGCCTACAGAGTAGTTTGTGTGATTTGATTGGATGAGTGGCCTGAGTTGGGGCATTTTAGTTTAAAAGTATCATTAAGGACATTTATTATCACATCCAGTAACTCCCCTAAGGAATCTTAGAGATGAGTGTTTTTAGCTGCGCTTCCCTGCATTCTGGTTTCATGCTTTCAGCTGCAGGGGAGCGCAGGAGTAGATGCACTGAATTCTTTTCAATGGGGCTGTACTCACACAGACACATGTGTGGGAGGAGAGCAGGTTGGGACACAGCATGTTGCCTTTCTCCTGCGTTTGGCACTTACATGTGTAGTTGTGAGTACAGCCCCATTGAAAAGAATTCACTAAATCTACACACATGAAACTGGAACTCAGGGAAGTGCAGCCAAAACTGCTCATCTGTAAGTGCCTAAAGAAGTTGTTTGGAATTTATGGGGGAACAGGGGCCTACAGAGTCGTTTGTGTGATTTGATTGGATGGGGGGCCTGAGTTGGGGCATTTCAATTTAAAAGTATCATTAAGGACATTTATCATCACATGAATTAACTCCCCTAAGGGCTCTTACAGATGAGCATTTTTGGCTGCACTTCCCTGTGCTCCAGTTTCATGTGTTCAGCCGCAGGGGAGCGCAGGAGTAGATGCACTGAATTCTTTTCACTGGGGCTGTACTCACACAGACACATGTAAGTGAGGAGCACAGGTTGGGACACAGCATGTTGTATTTTTCCTGCATTCTGTGCTTACATGCATCTTTGAAGTGCAGCTAAAAACACTCAACTGTAAGAGCCCTAAAGAAGTTGTTAGGAATTATGGGGGAAAAGGGGCCTATGGAGTAGTTTGTGTGATTTGATTGGATAGGGGCCTGAGTTGGGACCAAAATAAGTTTAAATGGATTAATATTATAAATGAGCTCAAACCTGAGCACTTTCCTCCGGCTCCTCCTCTTTTCCCAGATCCTCTTCCTCTGGGCTTTCCTGGCTGGTGTTGGTGCCAGATGATTCCTGGTAAATAGAAACAATTAGTGAGGCATCTATCAAGGTGAAGTGAATAGAAATGGTATAACTCTCTCCTTATTTTACATAATAAGCCCTTTGCTGGTTGCCTCACAGATGTCATGGGTCAATTTATGGGGTTTTTTCACTAAAAAAAATTAGATTTTATAGTAAAAAAAGAACTTGAATTTTTAAAATTTTACCATTCAGACTTTAATAAATAACCCCCGTAATGTATAGCCCTACAGATCATTTGTTTTTAGATGGGTCAGTGACCCCTAAATTTTCAAGCTGGAAAGAGCCAGAAGAAGGTAAATAATTAAAAATTGATACAATATAATTAATGAAGACCAACTAAAAAGCTGTGTAAAACCAGCCATTCTTTAACAAACTAAAAGTTGACATGAGGGTGAACCGCCCTTTTAAGAGAGAAAATATTGGTTTTGTGAGATCAACTCAGCTGAGTAGAGAATATGATGAAATCCATCTCATTTCTTCCATTATAGTTTTTTACTCTTTGATTATTTTCTGCTTACCTGACAGTGGAGGAAGTTGATGGATTGGGTTGGTGGTTGGGGGGAGTTGATGGAATTCTCCCCCTCGTGCTCAATCACTTGTTCTTCCTGTTTAACAAAGAAAATAAAGATCAGGAACAAATATTTACTATTTTCATAATTCCAGCACAATTGTGGCTGCACTCCAAGTTGCATCTGCTGCAATTGCACATGATCATAACTAAGGGCACAATTGAGCTTCATTTAGAGCCCCTGTGCATTTGGAATTTAGTTATGGGGGAACAGGGGCCTACAGAGTAGTTTGTGTGATTTGATTGAATAGGGGCCTGTGTTGGGGCCAAAATAAGTTTAAATGGATTAAAGTTATAAATGAGCTCAAACCTGAGCACTTTCCTCCGGCTCCTCCTCATTTCCCAGATCCTCTTCCTCTGGGCTTTCCTGGCTGCTGTTGGTGCCAGTTTGTTCTTCTTGCACTGGTTCCTCCTGAGTAAGAAAGATAAAGTTAGTCATTGGATAAACTAACTAGAAGACAAATGTGCCTTTTATAAAGTCAGTATATGAATCAGTTAATAGAGCTGCTCCAGCAGAATTCTGCACTGAAATCCATTTCTCAAAAGAGCAAACAGATTTTTTTATATTCAATTTTGAAATCTGTAAATCGGGCTAGACATTTTGTCAATTTCCCAGCTGCCCCAAGTCATGTGACTTGTACTCTGATAAACTTCAATCACTCTTTACTGCTGTACTGCAAGTTGGAGTAATAACATCCCCTCCCTTCCCCCCTTAGCAGCCAAACAAAAGAACAATGGGAGGGTAACCAGATAGCAGCTCCCTAACACAAGATAACAGCTGCCTGGTAGATCTAAGAACAACACTCAATAGTAAAAACCCATGTCCCACTGAGACACATTCAGTTACATTGAGAAGGAAAAACAGCAGCCTGCCGGAAAGCATTTCTCTCCTAAAGTGCAGGCACAAGTCACATGACCAGGGGCAGCTGGGAAATTGACAAAATATCTATCCCCATGTCAGATTTCCAAATTGAATATAAAAAAATCTGTTTGCTCTTTTCAGAAATGGATTTCAGTGCAAAAGTCTGCTGGAGTAGCTCTATTAACTGGTGTGTTTTGAAAAAACATGTTTTCCAATAACAGTATCCCTTTAAAGGGGTGGTTCACCTTCAAAACACTTTTTTCAATTCAGTTGTTTTTAGATTGTTCCCCAGAAATAAATACTTTTTTCAATTACTTTCCATTATTTATTTTTTACTGTTATTTTTATTTTTTACTGTTTTTCCAAAATCTAAGTTTAAAGTTGAACGTCACTGTCTCTGGTGTTTGAGTCTGGCAGCTCAGTAATTCAGGTGCAGACGCTAAACTGTTACAATTTTACAACATTTCATTGATACATTTCTCAGCAGCATCTCTGGAGTATTAGCAACTATTGTATCAAGTCTAACAGCTGCCTGTAATGAAACTCAGGGATTCTGCTCAGCAGGGACAAAGCCAAGAAATGTATCAACTAAATGTATCAATTTAGAACAGTTTACAAGGTCGGCGACCCCCCCCCCCCCCCAGGGCTGCTTCTGAAGGTGAAAAATGACACTTTACACTTCAATATTAGAAAAACCGTCACACATAGAAAATAGAAAGTCATTGGAATAAGTCGTTATTTCTGGTAATCTATCTGAAAACAACTAATTGTTTAAAGATGAACCACCCCTTCAAAAAAAGGACTGTATGATACCAACTCCTTTACTGCTTACCAGGCAGAAGCTTTCTGTTGGCTCTTCTTCTTCTTGTGTCTGAGCCTGTTTAAGGAATAAAAAGGCATTAGTTTATAAAATTAAAGTCCTAGCACCCAAGGCAAGTTATCACTAAAGGTGAGTGCATGTTTAGTCTTTGGAAAAAGTGCTTTTGAGTAGATATAATTGATTTTGGATTGTAAGTTCTTTTGGACAGGCCCCTCTTTCTGAAGAAACCACAAGATGTTGGCTTTGAAATGCAAGAGGTGTTGGGGCCAGTCGCCCCTGGTGCATAGAGAGTTGGTAGAATCTGGTTTAAAACTGTGAAAATTGAAGCAGATCAAATTGTACCATTAAAATCAATCAAAAAACCTGATTGGCTGTTTTTGGCTCCACCCACTTTTAAAATTTGAATCCCAGTCCCCCTGTGACCGACTGTGCCAAGTTTGATGTCCCTGCCATTAACTGTGAAAGAATGGCAGCAACTTATATATTGACATTGATTTGCAATAGGTAACATTTGATTGGCTGTTTTAAGCTCCACCCAGTTTTCCGAATTTTAACCCCAGTCACCCAGTCATGGTCTGTACCAAGTTTGGGGCCTCTGGCTTTAAAACTGTGAGAATGGCAGTATTTGAAACTTTTACATTGAAGTCAATAGGTAAAATCTGATTGGCTGTTATTGGCTCCACCCACTTTTCCTAAATTTTGACCACAGTCACCCAGTGAGAAATTGTGCTGAGTTTGGGACACTTGGCATTTACGCCGTAATAATAGCAGCAATTTGGCGTTTTTTATTAAGGTCAATGGCTGAAATCTGATTGGTTGTTGTTGCCCCGCTCCATTTTTTTCCTAATTCTGAACCAGAGTCACCAAGTGACTAACACTTTAAGGTTTCGGAATCATGACATTTAACATGTGAAAATGGCAGCAATTTTATGTTTTTCTATTGAAAATCAATGAATGACATTTGATTGGTTGTTGGTGGCTCCACCCACTTTTCCTAACTTTGAAGTGCAAACACCCAGTGAGCACATTTGTGATATTCGAGGTCCATGACATCAATAACGTGCAAATGGCAGCAATTTTCATTTTTCCCATTAAAATCATCAAAGAATTCTGATTGGTTGTTTTTGGCTCCACCCACTTTTCCAGATTTTGATCCCGGTCCTCCAGTGACCAACTGTGCCAAGTTTGAGGACCCTCCCATTAACAATCTAAGAGCGGCGACAGTTTTAACTTTTCCCATTGAAACAAATGGCTAATATTTGATTGGCTGTGGTAGACTCCGCCCACTTTTCCAAATTTTAACCCCAGTGACCCATGGTGCCAAGTTTTGGGTCTCTGGCTTTAACACTGTGGGAATGACAGTGTTTGACATTTTCTCATTGAAGTCAATAGGGAAAATCTGATTGGCTGTTTGTTGCTCCGCCCACTTTTTGGAGTCCCCAAAATGTGACAGAACTTTTCAGGTTGACCCCATGACTAAGTGACCCAAGTTTGGTGAGTGTAACTTTAATGCTGTACAAGTGGCAAAAGTTTCAAATTTTCCAATGAAAGTCTATGGGAAAAAATGGGGTCTTTGGGGGGCCGCCACAGGGCCACGGAGGGTGGGATTGCTTAACAGAGCACAAGCATTTTCAGAGCACAAGCTTCTTCAAAGCCAACATAATAATAAGGATAAATAAATCCAGGGTGTGTGCAGGGAGGCTAAGGGGCTACTCTATTCTTGCCAGGAGAGAAAAGGAGAAATAAAGGAGAAATGTGGCAGTTTGAGAAGAACCCGACCAAACCGTCAGTATCGTTTTTCTTTAGGATCAGTAGGAAGAGGAAATGTATCTGGTGCGGCTTTATCAAGTGTTTCTTAATGAAGCTGAATATAAATCTATAGGTAAGTAAATAACATGCTCTAAATAATGGCAAATTGGCTTATTTCTATTTCTCTTCTACAATTCTTCTCTGCTTACCACAACGATTTCATTCTGATCCAAAGATTCAGTTGATTTGATGGGTTTTTTCTGTTGAAGAATGAAAAAAAAGTTTGTATCACAAAAATGAATCTGCAAATAGGCAACAAGAATTCACTAGAGATATAAGGGGGTTATTTACTAAAACTCAAATGTATCTCGTATTTTTATTAATCCAAGTTCGACCAAACTCCCATCCCTGATTTTATCTTATTTATCAATTAGACTCTGAAATAAACTAAATAAAATTGAGCAAAAACCTGAATCGTAAGAATATTTTGGATTTGGCTCTCAATTATTTGGGGTTATCACCAAAAAACCCAAAATTTTCCAGATTATTGGACAAAACCCAATGCAGATCACAATATCTTCAAATTGTAAAATGGACATTTCCTATTGACTTCTGCATGATCTCGATAAGTTTGAGATATCAGATTTAATGATGGTAGGGTTTAATAAATCATGAGTTTTTTTCTCTCTAAAAATTTTAGTTTTTGCCCAAAGAACCTCGGCCTTAAAAATATTTAGTTTAGTCAATAACTCCAGGAAAAAAAAATCATATATATGTATATATAATGAATATAACCACATTTCAAATGTACTTAATTATACTGCTAGGCAAGTAGGGTAAACTCTACATTAAGGGGCATATTTATCAAGGGTTAGAAATTTTTTTTAAAAAATCAGAAATAAAAAAAAGAATCATTTAAAATAAAATTCCACCAAATGGCTCCAAATTGATTGTAAGAAGCCCACATGGGCTAAAACACCAATTTGGCAGGTTGAATATTCAAATTTGAATTCTCAAAGGGACAGTACATGATAAATTTCAAAATTCTAATATCTAATTTTTTTAAACTTGAATCGAATTTGGACTATTCCATAGTCAACTTACACTAAATAAACTTGAAATTCTAATTTAAAAATTCTTATTTTTAATTCGAGGCTTGATAAATCTGAACCTAAAATTACAATACATTTATATTTTCTGAACAGAATAAACTATGCCTTTAAAGGCCAAATTTATCAAGAGTCAAAGTAAAAATTCAAAGTAAAAAAATTCAAATCTTGAGCTATTTTTGCGTACTAGACTAGGGAATAGTCCAAAGCTGAATTGAAAAAATCTCCCATTACTCCCTATTTAACTTGATAAATCTGCCCCTACGTGTTAGAGGCCTATTAATAGAATTAAAATTTGTTTAGTTTTAGAGATTTCCTCAAGCTCAACCATGGTGTAACTACTGTATATATAGAGGAAGACTCCCCACTTCCCCCGACCCGGGGGTCTCCTTTAAGGAGAAATCTCCCCTCCCCCAGCGACTTTCCTAATTGAGAGCTGGGGGACTGACAAAAGCTGCCGAGCAGGTGGGGTGGCTGTGGGGCCCCTGTTAAGATTAAGACTATGGCATCTTACAGCAGCCCCTCTGGCATTTGCCACAAGCTATAGATTGCCAGTCTGGCCATGACATTTTTGGTCTGGCACCTTCCCTCCATGAAGGTCACAAATGAAATGGATACAGTAGAAAGAAGCGAGTCCTTACCTTGCGAAAGCAAGAAAAACACGATTTGATTCTCTTCCACATTTTGAATGTAGAAATTTCTTTCTATGGAGACAAAACAAAAACATCACATCAGTCATCTCTTCCATGCACAATACCTATACACATATATATATATATATAGAATGGATAAAATATCAGCAGCAAATGATGGTAGGCTGGACCACGTACAACTCCACAGTTCAAAATCCGATTTTCTGTAATTCTAACTTACTCAAGACACCACTAAGGGGCAGATTTATCAAAGGTCGAGGTGAATTTTTGAATGAAAAAACTTTCAAGCTATTTTTCATGTACTTCCACTAGGGAATAGTCCAAATTTCATATGATTTTGAAAAAAAATCAAAAATTCAAATATAGAAATTTATCATGTACTGTCTCTTTAAAAATTTGACTTCGACCATTAGCCATCTAAAACCCCCAAATTGCTGTTTTAGCCTATGGGGGACCTCCTGGAACCTATTTGGAGTCATTTGGTGGACTTTACTTTTTTCGGGAAAAAACTTCGAATTGAATTTGATCGAATGTGATTTTAATTAGATTCGTACAATTTGAATCCAGCTGAATACAGACCTATTCTATTAAAAACTGACCTATTCGCTCCAAAAAAAATACAACTTAATTTGGTTGATCTTTTTGAATTTGAAGTTTTGCAGATTCAAAATTCGACCCAAGATAAATCAGCCCCTAAAATTTTCAATTTGACCCTTGATAAATCTGGCCCTAGACGTTCAATTGTTTTCTTAAAAAAACTCCCATTTGAGTTTATTGCGCATATTTGAATTTATTACAGTAAAAAAATTCACATAGATTCTACCTTTGATAAATCTGCCCATAACAGTCTTATATTCCACATAGTACCAGTGTTAAAATAGTTTTGAAATATGTTTTCCCTCTAATATCAGGAGTTGTACTCACCTCAGTCGCCTGAAAAAGAATGAGAAAATCTGAGCTGCTGCTTGAGACCTTAACTCTGCCTATTATGACATCACACTGTGCATTGTGACATCACAAAGGCAGCCCAGGTGTGGGCGGGATCATATTACAAGTGCGAGATTCCCACCATTGTGACATCACACGTGCAACCCGTGGTGGGAAATGTAGGTCAGTGATGTAGATAAAGGTTGGTGGGTTGAGTGGATTCCAAGTGAAGTATAAGTGTAATAAATGTTTAATGGATTTCATTATCCACAAGCCCCCACCTAAAATAAAAGTAGGGAATGTGGCAATATTGTCTGTAGCGCTGAGCCCCAAGGTGATGGCACCCAAGAGAGACCCCCACTTGCCCCCCCGCTCATCCCCCAGCACCACCTGCAACTTGTGCACCAAATCCCCCCACAGCCAGACAGCAGTTGATGAGTTGGGGGGGGGGGGTTGAGTGGGCCAGAGCTACAGAAGGGCCAACATTAGGCAGACATAAGAGGTACATCACATGCCTCGTACCCCCCAACCATTGCACCCCTAACCTAAATATCTGCCTCTACTGCCCACCCCTAGTTCCAGCCCAGATTTTGTGTTTCTAATATACAGTGACCAAGCGCAACAGCCTCCTTCAAAATCCTTCTAACAAATTCTAAATGATTCCCAGTAGCACCAGCAGTCTCTAAGCCCCACAGTAACAGTATTAATAACATTCCTTTTGCTCATATTTGTACCCAACGATCCCGACTTGTACTCACCTCAGTCTCCTGACAAAGAATGAGCCAATCTGGGCTGCAGCTGGACACCTTCATTCTGTCCATTATGACATCACATGACATCACAATGACATCACCTAGGCAACCAAAGTCAACAGAAGTACATAATGATTGGTGGGCGGAGTTATAAAATACACTGGTGAATTAATGCCATAAAGAAATGATGTATTTGACATAACCCAATAAAGTGTAAGCTCTTCATCCCACTAAGCGATTAGACAGCACAGATATCTCTACTGTTACTGTATAACTCAATAGAACTGTAGCCTGTGTATGTTTATACCTTGTAAATCACTGAGTACAATTGTGTCGCTATAGAAGTAAATTCAGAAATACTTGATAATAAACTGATTTCAATTGATATCAACACTTTATTGTTACAACTTGTTGTCCCAGCATTTTACTACATTGCCAGTGTTGTAGGAAATTTGGGGTTTTGCTGAAAATGTGACAAATGTGACTTTTCACAGTGTAAAAGGGATTCCCCATGGAGTAGTAATAATGAGCTTTAGTAACTGATCTAATGCTCCCATTCTCCTCTCTTCTATCTCTCCTATAATATGGATATGGCTCCACCCCCACAGCTGTGGCTAATACAGCTCCCACTCTGGATGGGGGGGTTCCCACAAATATGATACCTAATGAAAAAGTTATTTTGCATATTTTTATACAGGACCTGTTACCCAGAATGCTCAGAACCTAGGTTATTCTGGATAAAGGATCTTTCTGTAATTTGGATCTTCATACCTTACATCTCCGTAGTTTGGAGCTTTCTAGATAATAAGGTTTCTGGATAACGGATCCCATACTTGAATGGCTTAAAAATATTTCTGGAATTAAAAGTCAATTTGAAAATCTATAGAGTTATAAAAAGTCATTTAGTTTTTGTGCTTTGGGACTCACCAAAATAATAGGTGTAACAATGTGACTATAAGTCCCAGTTCATAATCAGGTGATTCTTTTTGCTTCTGTTAATAGAATAGTTTATTCCATTTACCCACAAAACATTTACAGAATTGTTTTCCTATTTGTAACTGTGCGGAACTCATTAGAAATAGGATCATTCCTGAATCATCACTATGCTATCTATACTATCTATGGACTGGGGCTCAGGAAGTAAGTACAGGGCCCCATTGCCCCATTTTCCCCCAAAAAAACTGTGATTTTTCAAAGTCCGCCAATTGACTCCAAATAAGTTCTAGGAGGTCCCCCATAGGCTAAAACAGCAATTCACCAGGTTTTAAATGGCGAATGGTCAAAGTTTTAAAGGGACAGTACATGATAAGTTTCAATATTCAAATAGTCTAATTTTTTTTCTAATTCAAATCTCATTTTGGCCTATTCCATAGTCAGTACCGGGGATATGCTGGCAAATCACAAACCATTTACCCATGTGGGGTGTAGAAAAGATGTCCCAGGTGTCATGTAGCGGCAAGATGTGCAGCTTGGACAGTGGAAGCCTCCTGACTTCAACTCTGATAGCCAGGGGTTTCCCCTTTAACTGCAGAACAATCTACAGCATCAGTTTTGACCAACAAATCTCAAAGGTGGTCCCTGGACTATAGCTAATCATGGGTGGTTCAGGCAAAATATGAGACAAATCCATATCGGCACATATTATATTCCAATGTCTCTTGACTGTCTCACCCAAGACCTTAGTTCCGGAATGGTACCTGGTACTGAACACCTGTCCCGGTTTATGACCCAAACCAGGACTGGTGTTCAGCACCAGTTACAACATTTGAGTTGTCACATTAACTATGTTACGTTTGCTGAATTTTCTGTTGGATTATGCTTGTTTTTATCTATATTTTCCTCCAATGTTAACCCTTCTCCTGTATACACTGAAGAGCATGGATAAGCGAATAATCTGCAATGTGTATGACGGGGTAGACTACCCGAGTGTGTTTATAATTGACCAGGGTAACCACTTGTGGCCGGGAGTATTTATATCTATAAAACTCTCTTTGCATACACACACATTAGGTCTTGACAATGGTCTTAGGTGGAGACCGAAACGTTGACCTGTGCTGTGTTTTAATGACGTATTAAATAAAAGCTACATTTTTTAACTATTTACTATACTCTAAATAATTTGTGTATGAAATGCACATTTTGATAGTACTTCAAGTACAAGTCTTCAGGGCAGATTTATCAAGGGTCACATTTTTCTAAAGTTTTCTAAACAGTTTCTAAAAACTCCCATCAACTCCCCAAAAAACTGACCAATTAAAATGAATTAAAAAATTATATATATATATATATATATACACACACACACACACACACACACACACACACACAGGTTCTATCTAAATGTGCATTTCATAAAAAAAAAATTCAAGTATAGATGTGCACACCGAGATTTGAAAATAGTTAAAAACTGTTCTTGTGTCATAATACATGTGATATGGATAATACAGGGTTAAAGGGGGAATATAGTAGATAGGGATACTACAGGGTTCAATGGGATATAGCAGATAGGGATAAAACAGGGTTAAAGGGGATATGGTAGATAGAGATAATACAGGGTTAAAGGGGGATATAGTACATAGGGATAATACAGGGTTAAGGGGGGATATAGTACATAGGGATAATACAGGGTAAAAGGAGATAAAGTACATAGGGATAATACAGGGTTAAAGGGGGATAAAGTAGATAGAGATAATAATGGTAAAAATGGGGAATATAGTAGAAAGGGCTAATACAGGGTTTAGGGGTCAATTGGGGAAGATAGCAGATAGGGATAATACATGGTTAAAGGGGGAATACATTAGATAGGGATACTACAGGGTTAAAGGGGGAATATAGTAAATAGGGATAATACAGGTTTAAATGGGTGAATTGAGGAAGACAGTAGATGGGGATAATACAGGGTTAAAGGGGGGAATATAGTAAATAGGGAAAATAAAGGGTTAAATGGGTGAATTGGGGAAGACAGTAGACAGGGATAATACAGGGTTAAAGGGGGGATATAGTAGGTAGGGCTACAACAGGGTTAAATTGAACATAGTAGATAGGGATAATACAGGGTTAAAGGGGATATAGTAGATAGAGATAATACAGGGTTGAAGGGGTGAATTGGGGAAGATAGTGGATAGGGATAGAACAGGGTTAAAGAGGAGATATAGTAGATAGGGATAATACAGGGTTAAAGAGGGATATAGTAGATAGGGATAGAACAGGGTTAAAGAGGGATATAGTAGATAGGGATAGAACAGGGTTAAAGAGGGATATAGTAGATAAGGATAATACGGGGTTAAAGAGGGATATAGTAGATAGGTATAATGCAGGGTTAAAGAGGGATATAGTAGATAGGGATAGTACAGAGTCCTGCA
This sequence comes from Xenopus laevis, assembly GCF_017654675.1. Classification (NCBI taxonomy): domain Eukaryota; kingdom Metazoa; phylum Chordata; class Amphibia; order Anura; family Pipidae; genus Xenopus; species Xenopus laevis. The sequence goes on from NC_054373.1 coordinate 183,627,711, forward strand.
CAAGTCCATTTTTTGGGTCCCGAACCCGACCCGCACCCTCCAATCCACAACCAAGACCCGTAACCCACATTCTTACCCTCTTGGACCTGCTACCCAACCCGTAAGTACCTTATCCGCCACCCAGACCTGCGACCAGCTGAACATCAAGAATCAGGAAGTGCTGTCATTATAAACCGGAAGTGACATCATCGGAAGTAGCTATGATCTGGAAAAAAAGACATAAAACAAGAAGTGCTGTCATTGTACACCGGAAGTGACATCATCGGAAGTAGCTATGATCTGGAAAAAAAGACATTCAACTATAACAAGAGTCCTTTATGTATCCATCCGTATGGGTGTGCTTCTCTACGTGCTGCAATCCCCGTGTTGGAATGCCAAGGTTACTAATACAAAAAGAGGTAGCCGGAGAGCACTTATTTCTTTAGTTTAAAAGATCATTTCTTTATTTTGCAGGCATTTACTGCACAACATGTTTCGGCTTCAGGCCTTCATCAGGTGCATAAAATCAATTAACACAGCAAGCTATTTAACCCCTCACCTCACCAACAACTGTATACCGGCTCCACAGAGTGGCCAGGTTACTATAGACATATTCGAAACAATAGTACTGCCATCTTGTGGCCTACTAGTAATTAGCACCAACAAAAGTTGCAAATGTTTTGTAGCGATGGTAATACATATTGACACAATATATGCAGAAGTTTGAAACAGTAACAAGGTATTGTCCTACCAGTGTCAAGCCATTTTCAGTATTACAATGTATATTATTCCAAAGTGTATCTGTAAGAAAAATGGAAATTCAATTATACATAACCATTATAGAAAGCATTTATAGCTCATAGCTTCGTTCATTCCCCTTGGTTCAACTGTATTCATTCTGTCTATCCATCTTGCCTCAGTTTGTAACAATAAACGTTTTCTATCTCCCCCTCTTTGGGGTAACTGAACTTTCTCTAAAAACCAGCCACCTTAATGTTGCTGAATTGTGTTTATGCAAATAAAAATGTTTTTCCGACTGGTGTATGAGTTTTTTGTTCTCTGGATCATAATTGGAAATAGAATACTTATGTTCCCTGATCCTAATTTTTATTTGTCTCGATGTCTGCCCAATGTACATTTCCCACAAGGGCACTTAAGGGCATAAATCACAGAATCCGTATTACAAGTATAATAAGCTTTTATCGGGATCTTATAACCCTTCAAAGGGTGCGTTATACTGTCACCCTTGATTATGGAACTACAGCACCCACAGCCCAGGCAGGGGAATGTGCCAAACTTAGGAGTGCTTAAAAATCTTGTTTTATTCTCTGTCCCATGGATATCAGTCTTTACCAACTTGTCCGCCAAATTTCTCCCTTTCTTATAGGAAAATAATGGGACTGCTTTACAGTGTTTGCCAACCACAGGATCCCTTTGTAAAATGGACCAATTTTTAAGCACTCCTAAGTTTGGCACATTCCCCTGCCTGGGCTGTGGGTGCTGTAGTTCCATAATCAAGGGTGACAGTATAACGCACCCTTTGAAGGGTTATAAGATCCCGATAAAAGCTTATTATACTTGTAATACGGATTCTGTGATTTATGCCCTTAAGTGCCCTTGTGGGAAAATGTACATTGGGCAGACATCGAGACAAATAAAAATTAGGATCAGGGAACATAAGTATTCTATTTCCAATTATGATCCAGAGAACAAAAAAACTCATACACCAGTCGGAAAACATTTTTATTTGCATAAACACAATTCAGCAACATTAAGGTGGCTGGTTTTAGAGAAAGTTCAGTTACCCCAAAGAGGGGGAGATAGAAAACGTTTATTGTTACAAACTGAGGCAAGATGGATAGACAGAATGAATACAGTTGAACCAAGGGGAATGAACGAAGCTATGAGCTATAAATGCTTTCTATAATGGTTATGTATAATTGAATTTCCATTTTTCTTACAGATACACTTTGGAATAATATACATTGTAATACTGAAAATGGCTTGACACTGGTAGGACAATACCTTGTTACTGTTTCAAACTTCTGCATATATTGTGTCAATATGTATTACCATCGCTACAAAACATTTGCAACTTTTGTTGGTGCTAATTACTAGTAGGCCACAAGATGGCAGTACTATTGTTTCGAATATGTCTATAGTAACCTGGCCACTCTGTGGAGCCGGTATACAGTTGTTGGTGAGGTGAGGGGTTAAATAGCTTGCTGTGTTAATTGATTTTATGCACCTGATGAAGGCCTGAAGCCGAAACATGTTGTGCAGTAAATGCCTGCAAAATAAAGAAATGATCTTTTAAACTAAAGAAATAAGTGCTCTCCGGCTACCTCTTTTTGTACTGGAAAAAAAGACATAAAACAGGAAGTGCTGTCATTGTACACCGGAAGTGACATCATTGGAAGTAGACGTGCCCAGAATAAAGGAGCAAATATTGATATTGAGAAGACCTGCGTCCTGGCCTGCATCCCGCAAACATGCAGAACCGCCGACCCGCAGGGAAACCCGCATCTGGAATTTCTTCACAGAACCCGCAAGGTACCGCAGGTTTTTGCGTGTAACCCTCGGGTACCCGAACCACTGCAGGACTCTAGTACAGGGTTAAAGAGGGATATAGTAGATAAGGATAGTACAGGGTTAAAGAGGGATATAGTAGATAAGGATAGTAAAATGTTAAAGAGGGAAATAGTAGATAAGGATAGTACAGGGTTAAAGAGGGGATATAGTAGTTAGGGATGATACAGGGTTAAAGGGGATATAGTAGATAGGGATAATACAGGGTTAAAGGGGATATAGTAGATAGAGATAATAAGGGTTAAATGGGGAATATAGGAGATAGGGCTACAACAGGGTTAAAGTGGTCAATTTGGGGAAGATAGTAGATAGGGATAATACAGGGTTAAATGGGGAATATAGTAAATTGGGATAATACAGGGTTAAAAAGGGATATAGTAGATTGGGATAACACAGGATTAAAGGGGATATAGTAGATAGGGATAATACAGTGTTAAAGGGGATATAGTAGATAGGGATAATACAGTGCTAAAGGGGAATACAGTAGATAGGGATACTACTAGTTTAAAGGGGATATAGTAGATAGGGATAATACAGGGTTAAGGGGGATACAGCAGATAGGGATAATACAGGGTTAAATAGGGGATATAGTAGATAGAGATAATAAGGGTTAAAGTGGGAATATAGTCGACAGGGCTACAACAGGGTTAAAGGGGTCAATTGGGGAAGATAATAGATAGGGATAATACAGGGTTAAAGAGGGATATAGTAGATAGGGATAATACAGGGTTAAAGAGGGATATAGTAGATAGGTATAGTACAGAGTCCTGCACAGGTCCATTTTTAGGGACCCGAACCCGACTCGCACATTGCAATCCACAACCAAGACCGTAACCTGCATTCTTACCCGCTTAGACCCGCTACCCGACCTGCAAGTACCTTATCCGCCACCCAGACCTGCGACCTGCTGACCATCAAGAATCAGGAAGTGCTGTCATTATAAACCGGAAGTGACGTCATCGGAAGTAGCTATGATCTGGGGGGGAAAGACGTAAAACAGGAAGTGCTGTCATTATAAACCGGAAGTGACATCATCGGAAGTAGTCGTGCCCAGAATAAAGGAGCAAATATTGATATTGAGAAGACCAGCATCCCAGCCCTCGTTACGTAAACACGTAGAACCGCTGACCCGCGGGTATATCCGCATCTGGAACGTCTTCACACAAACCGCAGGGTACCACAGGTTTTGACCCGCTGCAGGACTCTACTACAGGGTTAAAGAGGGATATAGTAGATAAGGATAGTACAGGGTTAAAGAGGGATATAGTAGATAAGGATAATACAGGGTTAAAGAGGGATATAGTAGATAAGGATAATACAAGGTTAAAGAGGGGATATAGTAGATAAGGATAATACAGAGTTAAAGAGGGATATAGTAGATAGGGATAATGCAGGGTTAAAGAGGGATATAGTAGATAGGGATAATACAGAGTTAAAGAGGGATATAGTAGATAGGGATAATACAAGGTTAAAGAGGGGATATAGTAGATAAGGATAATACAGAGTTAAAGAGGGATATAGTAGATAGGGATAATGCAGGGTTAAAGAGGGATATAGTAGATAGGGATAATACAGAGTTAAAGAGGGATATAGTAGATAGGGATAATGCAGGGTTAAAGAGGGATATAGTAGATAGGGATAGTACAGGGTTAAAGAGGGATATAGTAGATAGGGATAATACAGAGTTAAAGAGGGATATAGTAGATAGGGATAATACAGAGTTAAAGAGGGATATAGTAGATAGGGATAATGCAGGGTTAAAGAGGGATATAGTAGATAGGGATAATACAGGGTTAAAGAGGGATATAGTAGATAAGGATAATACAGGGTTAAAGAGGGATATAGTAGATAAGGATAATACAGAGTTAAAGAGGGATATAGTAGATAGGGATAATGCAGGGTTAAAGAGGGATATAGTAGATAGGGATAATACAGAGTTAAAGAGGGATATAGTAGATAGGGATAATGCAGGGTTAAAGAGGGATATAGTAGATAGGGATAATACAGAGTTAAAGAAGGATATAGTAGATAGGGATAGTACAGGGTTAAAGAGGTATATAGTAGATAGGGATAATACAGAGTTAAAGAGGGATATAGTAGATAGGGATAATGCAGGGTTAAAGAGGGATATAGTAGATAGGGATAGTACAGAGTCCTGCACAAGTCCATTTTTTGGGTCCCGAACCCGACCCGCACCCTCCAATCTGCAACCAAGACCCGTAACCCACATTCTTACCTTCTTGGACCCGCTACCCAACCCGTAAGTACCTTATCCGCCACCCAGACCTGCGACCAGCTGACCATCAAGAATCAGGAAGTGCTGTCATTATAAACCGGAAGTGACATCATCGGACGTAGCTATGATCTGGGGGAAAAGGCGTAAAACAGGAAGTGCTGTCATTGTACACCGGAAGTGACATCATCGGAAGTAGACGTGCCCCGAATAAAGTAGCAAATATTGATATTGAGAAGATCTGCGTCCCGCAAACACGCAGAACTGCCGACTTGTGGGTATACCTGCATCTGGAACTTCTTTACACATCCCGCAACCGTAACCTGCGGGTACCCGACCCGCTGCAGGACTCTAGTACAGGGTTAAAGAGGGATATAGTAGATAAGGATAGTACAGGGTTAAAGAGGGATATAGTAGATAGGGATAATACAGGGTTAAAGAGGGATATAGTAGATAGGGATAATACAGGGTTAAAGAGGGGATATAGTAGATAGGGATAGTAAAGTGTTAAAGAGGGATATAGTAGATAGGGATAATACAGGGTTAAAGAGGGATATAGTAGATAGGGATAATACAGAGTCCTGTACAAGTCCATTTTTATGGACACGAACCTGACCCACACCCTCCAATCCACAACCAAGACCCGTAACCCGCATTCTTACCCGCTTAGACCCGCTACCCGACCTACAAGTACCTTATCCGCCACCCAGACCTGCGACCTGCTGACCATCAAGAATCAGGAAGTGCTGTCATTATAAAGTGACATCATTGGAAGTAGCTATGATCTGGGGGGAAAGGTTTAAAACAGGAAGTGCTGTCATTGTACACCGGAAGTGACATCATCGGAAGTAGACATGCCCAGAATAAAGGAGCAAATATAGATATTGAGAAGATCTGCGTCCCGCAAACACGCAGAACCGCCGACCCGCAGGTATACCGGCATCTGGAACTTCTTTACACATCCCGCAGGGTACCGCAGGTTTTTGCAGGTAACCCGCGGGTACCCGACCCGCTGCAGGACTCTAGTACAGGGTTAAAGAGGGATATAGTAGATAAGGATAGTACAGGGTTAAAGAGGGATATAGTAGATAAGGATAGTACAGGGTTAAAGAGGGATATAGTGGATAAGGATAGTACAGGGTTAAAGAGGGATATAGTTGGGAGTATCAGATGATTCGGGTTAAATCCATGTTTTAGTCTGATCCAGTGGCAGGTACAGTAACTGTTTCACTGCTGGAGTTGGGTTCTCGGTACAGTCCTGGGTTCAGGGGGGGACAAGTCCAGTCAGAATGTTCTTCCAAAGATCCTCAGAATTATCTCTGGATTTAGAGAAATAATAGTCCATTTCTGTCCCAACAGCCCTGAAACACTGGGAAGGGAAGAGCGTGATAATGAGGTGCAGGGACAGGGCTATTCACTAATGATCCCCCTAATCTTTGCCTCATTACTACTTGTGTCTCCCCCATCAGCTGCTCAATCCCCAGGGTGTAGGGGAGACTTTAGTGAGAGGAAAATCAGAGAAGTTGCAGCAACAGGACTAGAAGAGAAATGACTTTATTGCACCTCAGAATCAGCAGAGCAGTTTCATAACCGAACACCAGGGGTCACTGTTCCACACAAGTCTGGGGATGGGAATTTATTGGCTCAAATCAACTGACACAGTCGCATGAAAATCCCATTTGCAGCTGCTCCTGAGTCTTCTAATGAACATTTATAGAAAGAAAACATTGAGTGTGACCCTAGTGATAAGTGTTAGTCCATTCCAGGCCCGGACTGGCAATCTTCGGCTTCTGGCAAATGCCAGAGGGGCTGCTAATAAGTCCCATAGAAAGTCGGAAAGGTTCCGAACCTCATGATTTCCAACATTATAGAGAGAATTCCAGTAGCACTTACTGAGATGGGCAGGTCTGTTCTTGTGGGTAGTGGGTGCCCTGGCCAATTGCTAGGGATCACTTTGTTGGGAATAGGGTGTAATGGCAGGAATAGTACTTACCTCCACACGTGCTTCACTAAGTCCTTACAGAACGTATCAGTAGGCAAAGGAACTGGCACTCGGTGCTTTAATAAAGGAGAAGCCAATGAATAATGAATGGCAGTCAGTGCCGCTGCCTGTAAATGATTCTGTTCATTATCTGTGCAATCATTTATGTTCTCTCGCCTCCCAAAGAGACATCATTTTGCTCAGGCGATCGCCATCCTGAATTCCCACGGCTGTAACATCCTAGAACAGTTCTCCAGAAAGGTGAGTGCATTAATAGGCGCCTGAGGGCAGACACCCCCAGAGTTGACTCTGCCCATTAAAGTCAATGGGACACATTTGGGGTGTGTGAAGGGGTTTTCTTACATTTTGTTGACTGTGTAGGAAGAAATTTCACAGGGGCAACAAACCATCCCATGAGACTTTACCCTAAGTGTATAGGAATGAGCTTATTACTGGTATTTCTCTTGTAGATGGGTTTGATCCCCACAATAAACATCACCATTATCTCCTGATCTGCCTCCTAATGACCTCCAGTGACCTCTCCGACCAAACCAAAGGCTGGAAGACCACCAGGAAGATAGCGGTGAGTTTGTATTGGCGCCACACAGACACGGTGTATTCCCCATGTGTTGGGGAGAGGGTGCACCTTATGTTGGGGGCAGAGATCTCAGCATAGCCATGCACAGCACAATCTGCTGCTCTGTTCATAATGGAGCTGCACATACAGTACAAACTGCCATACTGTTCCACAGCAGGATTAAAAAACCTAATCCACAATGTTAGTGCCACGTGTTTGAATGAAACATGACTCATACATGACAGTGTCCCTGTGTCTCATACATGACAGTTCCTCGGGGTCCCCTGCGCAGTTTAGGAAGTGCTCCTCTGGTGGAATCATGTCCAGCCAAAAGGTATTCCAGTGTAATGTGAACCCTCTTTTTCCCACAGGAACTGATCTACAAGGAATTCTTCTCTCAGGGAGACCTGGTGAGTAGTCTTTGTGCTTTGGGTGGGATCGGGTTCTGGCTTTCCCTTATGTTTTTTGGTGAGTGTGGATAGTGATGCTTTGCCTTGTTCCCCGTGCAGGAGAAAGCAATGGGAAACAGACCGGTTGAGATGATGGACAGAGAGAAGGCTTACATCCCTGAGCTCCAGATCAGCTTCATGGAGCACATTGCCATGCCCATATACAAGTGAGTCCCACAGTGGCCTAGAAACAACTTCTCCTAAAGCTTCGGCTGCAGTCAATTCAGATCTGTGTAGTCTATCTTGTATTATGTGCAGACCTCACACCCACTTGAAGCTTCTTACTGGTTAACTTGTGCCTCATATGTCAACTAGGTGCATCCAGCACATCTCTGTAGGGTGCTCATTTAGTGAAGTGCAGGCAGGCTTGACATTTTACTGGGCACCTACCAATAATAATTGTGCTCTGTAGGCCCAAGGCTAAAAGTTCCTACACAGTTGTGGTATAGGCTTTTGTGGTTAAGGTACATAATGACTGACACATTGTCCCTTCTGTCCTATCAGGTTGCTCAAGGATCTCTTCCCGCAATCTGCCGAGTTGTACGAGAGGGTCGCGGCCAACAGAGAAAAGTGGACATGCGTCTCTCACAAATTTACCATTAGAGGATTGCCCAGCAACAACTCCCTGGACTTCTTGGATGAGGGATATGACATACAGGAGGGTTTGCACGATGAACTGAAGATGAACGGTTGTGTGGAGTCGAAGGAATCTGTTGTGGGCGACTAATGGGAGGGACAGTGAGACCATTTCACCCTCATTTTCTTATACAACTCTTTATAGCCTCAGTGTGAAGAGCACAGAACGTTCAGGAAAGGGACATTCTAATAGGTTCAGACTTGTAAGGGTTCTGTTAATTATGATGGGATTGGCTGTCCATCAGGGACGTTGGCGAGTTGCCAGTTTGGGGAAGCATTAATGGTTTTTGCTACTACCCCACCCAACACAATCATCTACCTTCTCTATTGTAATCTGCCCCCTCCAAGTTTCCTCCTTGCCAAAGCACTGATATATCTACTCTACCCCTGAGAAAGTTCATTGGATTCATTAGAGAACTGCTTATTTTTGGTTTGGGTTTACCCTAAATGTGTTGCATTAAGAAACCCATATTTCCCCCATGAATCAATCCATTTAGGCACTGCCCATGCGTCTGTTCTTCTTGAGAAATAATGTACCATGAAAGTTACGGCTCAGCGTCCAACCCAGGGGTACAGAAGCCATATGAGTGAATATCCACATTGCTAAATTTGGCTCTGTTGCATCTTTCGGATATTGTTTGGCCCTTTGACTGGTGTCTGGGACACTGCACATGCTCAGTGAGCTCTGACCTGTTCTAAGGACTTGTGAGAAAAGTGGTGTATTGGTGCACCCCAACCATGTACATCTCTGGTGGCATGAATTCATTCACGCTCTCTTTGAATAGACGTTACACTCAAATAAAACTTTAAATAATGTCAACTGTACCCTAAAAACCCCAAGATAATTTAACATCAAGGGGAGAACTAATAAGGGAAAACCAGGAGTGCATCTCATTCAAAGGGGGCCTTTCTATTTAGTTTATTCTTGCACAATTCTCAATGGGCATCCACAGTCTCAATCATGTCAACAGCAGGTCCATACAATGACCCAGAGAAGATGTGGGTCAACATTTGAGGAGTAGAGAGGGCCTCTAGGCTGGTACAGTAAGCTAATTGGATCCTTTCTAGCCTATTTTTTTGTGGGTTTTAATTTCTCTTTGCATTTTATCATGGGCATGAAGAAGACAGAAGAAGGGAGGTCTTTCTTGCCAAAAGCAGAGACACCATGCTAGAGGCTGGACATTGTTGGTTCAGGGGAAGGGTTGGTTCAGCCTACAGCATTGTGGCCCTCTCCTCGTGACTGGCTCTAGTCCTGTGGATGCTACTAAACTCTGTAATAGGAGGAACCACTGCAAAGTTGTGTAATGACTTATTTTTATACTGATATCAAAGCTGCTCCTCAGAGACACTGGGCTCTGGGGTGAACAGAAATAATTTATTGTATGTGTAAATAGTGATATTATTCTCAATGACTGATGTATCAATGCCAAAACGTCTCACACTGACAGATTAGCAGGCTTGGAAAGGGACATCCCTAACATTTTTGGAGTTTGCCAAGTGATTTACCTACTAGCCGGCATTTTGGTCATGTAGTGCTGGATTTGGGTGCTTTTCTGCTGATGAATACAGTCCATGTGCTATTCCCCTAATAGTCAGTATGAGTCAGTATCTCCACTAGAACTGTTTGATTCCAAAACTTGAGCCAACCCATCAGTTTGGTAACCGCTATACTAGTGGCTATACCATTCCCTACTTTGTACAAGGGCTGAAGCACATGGACTTCACCAAGAGAGAGGTGCAGAAGCTCAGTTAGGATAGACTGGTTACATGTTCTACTAGATACTCCCAGAAGTGCATCTTGAAGGTCAGGGTGATATTAAGGTTGCACATTTATTTGCTGTGTCCACGTGTCTGTAGCCTAGTTGTGAGCGAACTGAAGGTTTAGGATACAGCACCAAGTGGAGACAAATGGACTCATTGCAGATACACATAGCAATCATACAAGTTTATAAAGCTCCAGTCTTCTGCTTGTCCAGGTCCGACTACTGCAGAAACAGAACATGACCAATGACCCTGGGGTGTCCCAATCCAACATCAACAAATTCCCCTCTCCGCCTTTTTGCTCCTGTTTTACATTAAAATCTGGGTGCAAGTAATGCCAGTATAATCTTTCCCCAGTGCCATCAGAAACACCATGAGGGTGCCGTAGCCAATTCTACCCACTTGTTTTTGTTTTATGCCCTCCGTGAAAGGACAGTTGAAGCGAATGCACAAAAAGAAGTGGAAGGGAGTGACGTGCGAGTGCATTTCTATATGTGCCTGTGTTCTCTAGCACTCTGTTGTTCCATATGTACAGCCTTTCTACCACTGACATATCTATATAAAGATACCAAATGTTTCTGTGGAACCCTGACTCCTTTTGTACCTTCCTATACTGAAAACTAGTCACATGAGTACCACCATCATTCTTGGCTTGAGAAGGTTCCACAGTCAACAGAAATGTTACAAGCATTGGGCATGAAAGGAGGTTTCTTCTCTTCATTGCAATGAACATCTCTTTTTCAAGGTGGGGAAATCCTTGGATCTTAGAGCAGTGGCTCCTCCTATGGAGGGGCCTGGAGCAGTGGTCAGGGGCTCATTGTGCTGAAAAGCAGGGGTGTGACTATAGAGAACACAAAAAACCTGCTGGGGGCAGGAACTGTAGGGAGCCCCATGGGACCAATAAGCACCAGCAATATATATTTATGGAAAATGTTGTGATCCCAGACTTTATGGGTTCAATGATTTTGCTGTGGGGCCCAGTAACTACTCATTTCCCAGTAGAAACAGCTGATGGGACTCTGTAATAACCAGTTATTCCCACTGCTGGAAAGTTCTTGTAGGAGAGACTTGTATTATTCAGTAAATAGATCCCAATAGAAACATGTGACTCTATAATAACCAGTCATTCCCACTGCTGGAAAATTCATGTAGGAGAGACTCGTATCATTCAGTAAATAGATCCCAATAGAAACATGTGACTCTATAATTACCAGTCATTCCCACTGCTGGAAAGTTCATGTAGGAGAGACTCGTATCATTCAGTAAATAGATCCCAATAGAAACATGTGATTGACATTCTAATATCATCCAGGGTGAGACCTCCACTACCTGATACCAAATAAAGAGAGGAAAGGAGATTTCACCATCAGCAAAGAAGGGGGTTCTTTACTATAAGGGCAGTCAGGTTATGGGATTCCCTACCAAGAGAGGGGGAAAGAGTGATTCATTGGTGGGGAGGAAAGGAGATATCACCATCAGCATAGGAAGGCTGTGCACCAGGGCCCCCTACCTCCCTCTGGACGCATTTTTCAGGGCGGATTTGCACGAGCGTCTGCCTGGCCTTGAGGGGGTGCAGGTCCTGGTACAATTGCACCCACCGCACTCACAGTAGTTCTGCCCCTAATAGTAACAGTACATGTAGCCTTTAATATCTTGGAATTAATATAAATAAATAATGAATGTACAAAAGTGCTTAGAATCACCCCCTCATCAATTTTACATTCATTAATACAGACATTTTCTTATCCTTCAAGGCTTCAGGGTACAATGACATTCCTGACAATTCCGTGTTTCCCACTTTGGGGAACAATTTGGGGAAGGCCGTGTCCCATTTCAGCACAATAATGTCCCATGTCCCAGGTCCCTACAGACTGGGTTTGCTGAGATGGGACAGACCCAACCTCGGGGCAGATTCACTAGAGAGTGAAGTGGCTAAGGCTAGTGACTTTTCACCATTGTTGCCATCCACAGGGACATCACCAATTCATTAACAGGCACAGGCGCTAATTTGTTAGCAAACGGGACCATCGCTAGCGTTCATTCGCACTCTATCGCCAGGCGACTTTTCACTCTGGCAAACAATTGTTACTCCACAAATTCACTAAAATGTGGATTTTACTGAACGTTACGTTTTCTCTTTCGCCAAAGTTGACTTGGCCACCTCAGACCAGGAGAAGTGCTAAAAAAAAGCGAGATCTTCCTCAATCTTCTGTCACTTACATCAGATCCTGTGAGCCGCAAATGCATTAAAGTTACAAAAATGTCAACTTTTCCTTTTGTTGGGTAACGGGTTTTCTCCAGACATTTCATCACATATGGAACATTGATTTTACAGTGGGCTCATGTGTAGCGCATTATATTAACTCTCTTGTCTTTATTAAAGGGCTTGTTCACCTTCAAACAACTAGTTGCTTTCAGATCACCAGAAATAACTAATAATTGAAAAAAGTCTTTATTTCAATTGAACTGAATCCCTTTTAAGGTTCCGTGGACAAGTGTAATAAAAAGTGGTAACTTCAGGCGTTTGCACCAACATTTATAATAAAGACGTCCATATAACTTTAAATTGCCCGTCGTATGCAAATTGATCGAAGCGCAAGATCACTAGCGAATATTTCAATAGGCACAAACGAACGCCGGCGCGTCTTCACTATGAAATGCTCACACTGCCGAAGTAGCGCTGGGGAAAAGTCAACATCATTCGCCGCCCAGGACACAACTTGACATTTTAGTGAATTAACGTATTGGTAGCGAATTTGCGCTTAGTTAAGTGACGTGAACTGTGCGGAGCGGTCCCTGGCAACAATTCGTCCTTTAGCGAATCTGCCCCCTCATCTCAACTGAACCCCTATAGGATGAATTGGAACCCCTATTGTGAGCCTGATCCCCGACATCTGTACCAACCGCACTAATGCTCTTGTGGCTGAATGGAAGCAACTCCCAGCAACAACTCCCAGCAACAATGTTCCAACATCTAGTGGGACCTTCCCAGAAGAGTAGGGGCAGTTACAGCAGCAAAGGTTGGGGCAACTTCTGAGAATGAGATGGTGGGGGGAGGGGTCCCCATACTTTTGGCCATAAAGTGTAAGTCAATGGGGAATTTGCATTGTCTTGTAGTGTTCCCCAATACTGGCAGAAAAACCAAACATCTCTTACACTTTGGGTACATTTGGGTACATAAAGCTATTCCAGTCCTCATATAATTCCACTCATTTCACTCTTTCTCAGGGCCGGATTTACATAGTGGGCACCCCTAGGCCCACTGCCATTCGCCGCCCCGTCCCCTCCAGGTGGACAGGAGCAATCGGGATTGGTGCAGGGGAAATGTAAAAAATGATTGTATCTCCAGTGCATCCCCAGTGTTTTTACACCAATGTGGGTGTGGTTGGGCAGCATGCCGTCCCCCTAAAATTCTGCCGCCCTAGGCCCGGACCTAGGTGGCCTTTCCACAAATCCGGGCCTGCTCTTTCTTATTTATTGCTTTGCAGAATGCTTTGTTTTTGCCTTTCTTCATCCTGTAAAGGGGGTGTTCACCTTTAAATTAACTGTTAGTATGATGTAGAGAGGGATAGTCTCAGACAATTTGCAATTGGTTTTCATTTTTTATTATTTGTGGTTTTTTGAGCTTTTTATTCAGCAGCTCTCCAGTTTGCAATTTCAGCCATCTGGTTGCTAAGGTCCAAATTCCCCTAGAAACCATGCACTGATTTGAATAAGAGACTGGAATATGAATAGGAGAGGCCTGAATAGAATGATGAGGAATAAAAAGTAGCAATAACAATACATTTTTAGCCTTACAGAGCATTTGTTTTTTAGATGGGGTCATCGACGCCCGTTTGAAAGCTGGAAGAAGTCATGGATCAAAATACAATTTATTTATATCCGGCCCCCCATGTACACAAGTGGGCAGTACCAACATTTTTGTCGTGCCCCTACAAGCGGGTACAAACAGTTAGGGAGGATTTGTTGGGACAAAAGGCTGCTAAGATACAAGAAACTGCAATTGCTGGGGGTCCAATGAGACTAATATGTTAATGGAAATGTCTTGTTACAAAGTTAGGGTCCCCAAATGTTTATTGGAAAGTTGCTTAGAATTACGTTTTCTTTTTGGGGTTGGCTTGCCCTTTAATGTTGCCATAAGTCAGTCAGTTTATTGGGGCAGGGCTGTCATCAAAGGGCCAAATTTTAAGGGGGGTTCTGTCCCGTGCTGCACTTTCCATATGAGTTGGGACCTTTACCCAATCCAATAATAGCCCTAGGCTGTCCTCACTATTAGCCGGGATAGAATTCATTGTTGACCAGTGGCTAATCCAGTTGGTTGGTCATGTGCATACAAAGAAGAGGAAGAAGAAGAACAAGAGGAAGAAGAAAGAGAAGAATAGAAAGAAGGAGAAGAAGAAGAAGAGGAGGAAGAAGAAGAAGACACCACCCAAGAAGGAGACCACTGAGGAGAATGAAGAATAAGGAGGAGGCAGACTATGGGGAACATTAGAGGTAAGTTCCACTGAACATTAATGTCCTCCCAATGGGGCCGGTGTTTGTGGGAGAATTGCTGAGGACCATTAGTGCAGAGTTTCAGAACGAGCCACAATTCTGTCTCCCATTTATAAGGACCGTTTGTTTCTTTACCGGGGGATCAACCCGAACGGCTTTTATTTGTACATTAGCAATGGAAATTCTAAGACTAAATGCAATTTTGGTTCGACTAGGAACCTGCATGGAGGATCTTACGTGGTGTCAGGCTCAATAATCATTTGGCCAAAAGTGATTTATTTCGTGTTTTAGCTCTTGTATCTGTGACTTAATTCATTGGGGTCAGTGACATTTGCCCTAAGTTTGTCCAGAGTCCCTTGTGCCCCCAGCACCCCCTTCCCCTTGATCTTCTCACTCGCACATCAGAACCTCTCGTAGGATCAGTCCATTACTTTCCAGTGGGACTAAATTAAAGGGGTCACAAACTCCCTATTGGTCACTTTACCCCTCAGTGTGTGACCCATCCTTAGTAGAACTGGGCCTTGACATGAGAACTGCCACTGCCGACTGTCATCTTGGGGGCTCCCGTGTCTCTTCAATCAATTCCCAACTGATCAGGTGATGAGGCACCAAAACCCAAACTGTCAACTCATCTGTGTGTCCCTCCATCCCAACAACCCACTAATATGGAGCCTTGGGCTGGTTTCCTTTGTACATAAAACTATAATATAAAGGGGGTCACTAGGACCCCGATACCCAGAGAGCAAAATGCGTCACTGCCCAGTGTCGGACTGGGCCGGCGGGACACCGGGAAAAACCCCGGTGGGCCCCGGGCTCTTGTGGGCCCCGCCGGCCCAGATCCGCTACTTAGTGGGGCGGCGCGACCCCACTTTGTTTGGGGTCGCGGTAGAATACAATGGCTGCGCATGCGCACAAACGCGGCGCACAAACGCGCCGCCGCACGCATGCGCACAAACGCGGCACCGCGTTTGTGCGCATGCGCACTAGCCCCCCTGCAGCACTCCGGAGCGGCAGTGGCGGCTGGAGGGGGCCCTGGGGCAGTAGCCCCGGTGGGCCCCGTGCCTCCCAGTCCGACCCTGTCACTGCCTGTTGTTGTTCCAGGAGGCAGGACCCTTGAGGGGCGGGGCATGGAGAATGTGCTTCTTTTCCATAAAGAATTTCATAGACAGATGAGGGGGATTATTTATAAACCCTGAGCAAATTCTGACATGGGCAGTAACCCATGACAACTAAGCAGACAATTGCTCTCAGTGTTCAACTTCGGCCGGCAGAATAAGGCTTATCACTGGTTGCTATGGGTTACAGCCCAGGTGCAAATTTGCCCATCATTTATAAAGGAGCCCCAGTCTCCATCACTGCATGTGTGTAACACCGGGTATTTGGGAATTATGGGTAATTTAATTGCAGTGGCCAGTAATAGGCGGCAGTTTGGTGGAATGACGCTGGCAGTCTTTGTATCATCAATAGATTGGGGCTCATTTGTGACAGACCTTGTTGGGTTCACCCTGTTTTACATGTGTCAGTGCCAGGCCCAGCTTATGTGGCACCCCCCAATCTGGATCTCACCCCCGGTCATCAAACAAGTGGGGATACACGATGGTAATGAGCAGCTTCAGTTCAGCTAAAGTAGGAGTAACCCCACCCCTTCTGTTGTGCCCAGGGCTGTGCCTCTCCTGCCGACCACTAGTGTAATTCTGACTATTGTCCAACCAATGGGATTGCCCAAAAAGCAGCAATCCCCCCCCAACCCCATGATGTATGAATTGCCCCCCCAAAGCGCCTCTTCTTAATCTATGGATTGCCTTAGAGTAAAAATGATTTCCTCACTCCAAAAAAAGGAGAATCAGATCAGTCCCTGGATCCACTTTATACTATAAGGGGCAAATTTATCAAGCGTCGAATTTGAAAAACTTTGAAATTTGAATTTAAAAAGACCAACCGAAATTAAATCAAAGTTTCTTTTTGGCCAAATAGGTCAGTTTTTGATCGAATAGATACTTTTATTTTTTTTTAAATTCGAATTATCACTTCGACCATTGATAAATTTGTCCCTAAATATTAATATCAGCAATGGTTGCTAAAAAGGCATTTAACCCTTCCTTGAGGAACCCGAAGATTGCCAGTCCGGGCCTGTTGCTGCAACTTCTCTGATTTTCCTCTCACTAAAGTCTCCCCTACACCCCGGGGATTGAGCAGCTGATGGGGGAGACACAAGTAGTAATGAGGCAAAGATTAGGGGGATCATTAGTGAATAGCCCTGTCCCTGCACCTCATTATCACGCTCTTCCCTTCCCAGTGTTTCTGGGCTGTTGGGACAGAAATGGACTATTATTTCTCTAAATCCAGAGATAATTCTGAGGATCTTTGGAAGAACATTCTGACTGGACTTGTCCCCCCCTGAACCCAGGACTGTACCGAGAACCCAACTCCAGCAGTGAAACAGTTACTGTACCTGCCACTGGATCAGACTAAAACATGGATTTAACCCGAATCATCTGATACTCCCAACTATATCCCTCTTTAACCCTGTACTATCCTTATCTACTATATCCCTCTTTAACCCTGTACTATCCTTATCTACTATATCCCTCTTTAACCCTGTACTATCCTTATCTACTATATCCCTCTTTAACCCTGTACTATCCTTATCTACTATATCCCTCTTTAACCCTGTACTATCCTTATCTACTATATCCCTCTTTAACCCTGTATTGTCGCTAGCTACTATATCCCTCTTTAACCCTGTACTATCCTTATCTACTATATCCCTCTTTAACCCTGTTTTATCCCTATCTACTATATCCCCTCTTTAACTCTGTATTATCCCTATCTACTATATCCCCTTTAACCCTGTATTATCCCTATCTATTATCTTCCCCAATTGACCCCTTTAACCCTGTTGTAGCCCTGTTGACTATATTCCCCATTTAACCCTTATTATCTCTATCTACTATATCCCCTTTAACCCTGTATTATCCCTATCTACTATATCCCCTCTTTAACCCTGTATCATCCCTATCTGCTGTATCCCCTTTAAACCACTAGTATCCCTATCTACTGTATTCTCCTTTAACGCTGTACTTCGACCATCGAATTGGTCAAATTCGATCGAATTTGATTGAATCTAATGATTCGAACGATTCTAAGTAAAAATTGTTCTCAACTATTCGACGATTCGATAATCGAAGTATTGTCTCTTTAAACTTCATACTTCGCCACTTTAAACCTACCGAGCTGCAATGTTAGCCTATGGGGACCTTCCCCAGCACTTTTCTAAGCTTTTTTTGATCGAATAAAAATCCTTCGATCGATCGCTTAAAATCGTTCGAATTATCCGATTCAAAGAATTTTATCGTTCCAACCTAAAATTAGCTAAAAATAACCTATTAGCTATTACTAACCTCACTCCCCCATTACACCAGTCAGTGTCGGGATAACTGAGGTCACCCATAATAACAACTTGACCTAGTTATGAAGTCTCGTCCATTAGTCACAGTATCTGGGCAACTTTCTACTCACTTATCATTTACCCGACAACAGGGCCAGGCCAAGGGCACCCGGTCAGCTAACCCCGCCCCCCACATGCGTGATTACATGCGAGGCGCACATAACAGAGGTGCAACAAAGGGGAAGTGGAGGGGCAGTTTGGGGCAGGGAGGGACAAGCTGTGAGCATTTGCAAGCAGAGGAGGTCACTAGTTTTCAGTCTAGTATTTACATTATTCATTGGAGAGTTAGACCTATAGTTACTGTTAGATATTTCTCTGTGTAACAGTGGGATATCCTTAACTATGCACCCCGCCCCTCCCCCATAACCCCATTATACCAGAGCCCTGTCTACACCAGCTTCTCCATAATGTCCCAACTCATGTTCTCCTCCTTGTCTACATTAAACACTCATCCAGCCATTCTTTCCCCTAGCAGAGACCCCCTTCCATTGAGGCCCAATCCAACACAGCTATAGAGATTGTACCCCAAGGAAAAACCAGCCCTGTCTCCCATATATTACGACTGCCCCCCTAATAAGAAAATACAGCATTGAATGTCATTCAAGAACAGTCCTTGTATAGATGGGTCACTACTCAATAAACCAACAAAATCAACCAAATTGCCAAATGTTTATTAGTCATTTACAAACAGATCGATGTTGTGATCTGATTTCTTTCATGTCGGCTGCCATCGGGGACCAAGATGTTATAGTGGGGCCCAAAGATGACAAATGGGCCCCGGTGCCCCCGTCCCTCCCCCCGATGGCTGCCTCAGGTCTTCAGTTCTTCCAGCCTAAGGAAAGAGAGTTCAGTGTTAGACATGGAGCAGGTATGTGTATAAGAATTCTGAAATTCATTTCCATTTACAATTTTATCAATATCATATTTTGTTACATGATTTTTTTTGGTGCTAATTTAAAGGACAACTATATCTATAAGAACATTTTCTCCTGGGCTTCTCTCCATAAAGCCAACTATAATAATAATGAGCAATGTCCTTACCTCTTTGCAGTTGTTTTGCAATGCTCCTCTTCACAGCTGCTTCATCACACAGGTTGCTGATAAAGGGGTGATGGAGAAGCTGCCGTGCGCTTGGTCTTTTTGCTGGGTTTTTCTGCACGCATTCTTGGATGAAGAAATTGAATTCTTCACTCCTGGAAAATGAAATTGAGGCAACGTTATAATTACTCATACTATAAATATAACATTTTATGAAAAGTTCATGCCATTAAAAGACTGATACCCCCCTTATTTACTTTATGGTGGCCCCATTGACTCCATTGAAAGTGCCCCTGGTTTGTGGGCGTCTGTTTGGCAGACCCTCCCTTTTAAAAGTAGTCGGCGGGGAGGATTTAGCACAATTTAGAAACCAGGGCACAGGAAGAAGTCAACGTAAAGAATTACTATTAAACAGGTAAGATCCCTTTTTATTATTAAGTTGACTTGAGCAAGTTAGGGACCACCATGTGGGGTTACCTCGATGTGGTATGGTGGCTTAACTAATCTTATGATCATGATTTTAGAACAAAAAACCCTGTTCTTTTAAAATTTTAAATTTAAATGTATTTATTTAACTTATTTATAACTGGTATAAAACTCTTAAAAATCAGCCATAGGTGGGCACCCACAACCCCTCTTCTTATTAAAAGACTGAGCCCTGAATATCCCATATGTCTCCAGTCCTAGCACAGAAGTCGGAATCTGCTTTCAACTGCCCCCCCCCATGGGGATGTTGCAATTTAGGGAGGGGGCCAGATTATACTTTGCATCTGGGGTGGGGGGCCCAGGGGGGTGGTGGGAGGCCCCGGCCCCCCAGTCCAACACTTTATGTCTCCCTATTTATAGTAACTTGCTGACAGTCCTTTGGTTAATCTTCAGTAAGTCTCCTTTACCATAACTTCTCCCTTCCCTATTTCCCCTCCTCTTTCACCCTGACTCTCTCTTTTGCCCACTCCCTTACTCCCATGTCAATTTCCCACCCTCTCCCTCACTCCCTTTTCCTATTTGAGGGGAAATCACTCACCATTTGTCCCAGGTTGGTCTTAAAGCAGGACCAAAAAGAATCTGGTTCATCAGCTGATGTTTACTGAGCTGTCTGTATGCTAAAGGATGTAAGAAAACAATATATAAGAACATGCTGACAATCCCACCATTTATTTCATATCTATAGTCTGTGTATAAAGGGTTCGAGTTATCACTATTCTATGTGACATCACATAAATACTCTCTGACCTTGCGGGTAACAATTGTTTTTGGATTACGCTACAGACACAAGAGTTACTTACGGAGATAACCTTCTACCATTTCCAGGGCTGACACTCCCAATGACCAGATGTCCGCCTAGATGTTAAAATATGGGGGGAAAAGAAAAATATTAGAGTCGATTCTGCACAGGGAATATTAAACGAATTCCATCAAGCGATTATTCCGATGTTTCTGTTATTAATCCCCCTGACAGTGGTACTATGTGTAACTGAATAACATATTCATTATAATCATGTCTCTCTGTACTCATATAAAAATACATTTCAAGGGAAAATGACTGAAGCTTGTATTGCTAAATAACTGCACTAAACAGAGAGAATTTTTATTTGACTCGCAGTGTTGGACTGGCCCATTGGGAGACCAGGAAAACTCCCCGTGGGCCCAGGTGTTTGTGGAGCCTCTCGCTTCTAACCATTTGGCCTATTTCATGCTCATTCCCTAGACTCCCTAGACTAGGAGAATAAAGAGGGTGAGAGAGGAGAGGAGTATAATATTTTGGAAAGTGGGCCCTAAACCTCAGGTTTTCTGGTGGGCCCCTGGTATCCCAACCCAACACTGCAGAGTGGAACTGTAACTAACTCCAAAAAGCATCAGTAATTGCATGAGGCTGGTTCCTAACATTCCTGTTCCCTGCACTTAGAATCCATTCCCCTCACTCACTTCTCCCCTCTCATAGCAGGGGAACCACTTTACAACTCTGATTTCGCTCTTATGAGAGAGTTCTGTGAAATGAGTGAGCAAAACATTGGCTGCACTTCACCATGAGTAGCCCATATAGATTTAACTAAAGGCAACAATACCTTGTGGTCATAGTCAAGGTTCTTCTTTCTCATACAGGCAAGTGCCTCCGGTGCCATATATGTTAGAGTTCCTTCCGTGCTCGAACTCTTCCTTCCATGGTGGCGCATGAGAAATCACCTGGAATTGTACGACAAAAGCATGAATTCTAATGCTGAAGATACAGCCCAACAATAAACATGATGGTAACATGAGAATATTAGATCATCTATTTCGTGGAAAGCCTTAGCGCTGGGATTATTGTTTCTTCCCAGATTAAGGCTTCTCAAAGGTCTATTTGATCATTTCTACTCTTGTGAGACAGAGCGAGATAAAACTGACAGAGCAGATTGAACAATAAAACACCCTCACTCCACATTCATTAAAGCTTTACAACATCCTCCCTTTATTCACATTCTAAGGGGGAAAATAATTTTTTTTACTTAGAATTTTTCATGAAAATTATAGATTTTTTTTTAGATTAATAATCCCACCCATGTTACAAAACATAAAATCTAAATTTGCCATTTCAGACAAGTCAATGGGAGAGGCACATATCTCAACTTAAAAGTTTTCGTGGTCAGTGCTGGGTTTTAGGGAAGTACCGAATCCAGGATTCAGTTCAGTATTCTGCCATTTTCAGCAGGGTTCAGATTCGGCCGAATCCTTGTACCTGGCCAAACTGAATCCCAATCCTTAACATCATGTGACTTTTCATCACAAACTAAGGAAGAAAAAAACTTTTGACAAGCGATTTGGGGGTTCAGCCAAATCCAAAAAAGTGGATTTTGTGCATCTCTACTGGGTTTAGATTGAAAATAAGACTTATTTATGGGTTTTGAGTGATTCTGGATAAAAGCCCAAAGAAATTGAGTGATTCAGACATTCTCTCGATTTTATCGAGTTTTTCTGCTATCCGATTAAATAAAAGGGTTACTTACTAAACTCCGAATGCAAAAATCACGGACATTTTTGGACTTTTAAAAAAATCACACATTTTTCAGAATTTATTAAAAACTAAGGATGGAAAAGTCCACATCAGAAAATTCAGCATTTCAGACCTGTCAAGGTTACATATAAGTCAATGGCAGAAGTCCCAATGATCTTTTGATGTGCGTTAGGTTTTGTGCAATACCCCAAAGTTTTTGGAGCTTTTGGGCAAAAAAACATAGGAGTTAGGAGTTTTCAGGTGAAAAATCGAAAAAAAAATCAGAATTTTCAGGTGAAAAGTCCCAAAAAATTTGATTTTTCCCCCAAAGCTAATTTTGGGAAAATGTAATAATAAATAAGCGCAATAAAGCCAATAAGATTTGATCAGTGTTTGCAGCAGAACATGTTGAGATGAAAGCAGACTTTGATAAATAACCCCCAAGTATCACTTACCAATCTTAACATTGCCGGATGATGTCAGCATTAGATTGATGGGCTTGATGTCATGATGGATGACTTCCACTGTCTCTAGGTGGCACAGACCCTGGAAATAAAAGTAAAAATAGAAATATTTTCATGCTTTCGTAGCATATTGAATATATTGTGAATAGTATGGAGGAGGTTTACGTGTGACATACCTTTATCACCTCTTTACAGATATAAGCCGTCCACTTCTCGCCCAAAGAATTGTTTTTCCTTCCGCTCATGAGGTCACGGATGGTCCCACCAGTGCACAGTTCCATAGAGATCTAGAAGACAAATAAAGAACATAAAGTACATATCAGCTACAATTTTATTGGGAATCATGGGGTCACAGCTCTCTCTCCTTACAATATGCAACTGTAACAATGTACCTATGTATTTGTGCAAATGTTAATATATATATATATATAGAAGTATTGAGTGCACATAACATTACACTGTGAGAAACAAAATATATAATAATCGGTGCTCATTGCCGGATATGGTTAAGCTTTGCATTAGGCAATACGGGTGTGTAAGAGCCTTCCATGCTATAGTTTACTATAAAATACTCTACATGCAGTGGTTTTAGCTTCTACTTGTTGTACCTTATGAGACTTGCAATTGGGCTGTGGTTACACACATTGTGCTCTTTTTTACCAAGCTATTCCTATCTCCATGTAACACCAAAGCTTCTATTAATGCTCTTAATTGGAATATTGGGGCACAAAGGAGTATGTATGTGAATAAACATTGTCTTACCGATAGACCTTTATTTGGCGTGCTCCTGCGCGGGGCCCGGTGATAAAATGCCCCGTAAAACTTGATGACATTGTGGTGGCCGGTGACCTTCCGGAGAATTTCTAGTTCTTCTTCCTGGTATTTTTCATTCTAAATTCAAATAAAGTTAAATAAAATGAATACACTTACCATATAAAATACCCCACCTAGTTATGAAGAATTACCGCTTCTAAGAACAGAGAAAATGATCCACTTATTTGTATAGTTACAGGGTGATTAGGGGTCATTTATAAAGAGCCAAAGAGAAGTGCACAAGCACTAAGGAGCACAACAAGCAGGACCCTTAGTGATTGGTCAGGGAGAGCTTTGGGGTCTCGCTTCACTCTGTACCCCACCTGCCAAAAGCATTAGGGCAGCTCTGTTTTGGAGTACAGGGGCCTGTGCCAATTTATTTTCCATGGAAGGCAGAGTATAAAGAACAATTTGTACCCTGCAGACTTTCATGATGTAAAAGACCCATATTGAGTTTGAGAACAAAATGCACAACCATCAGGTTATTGCCGCCATTCTGAAATACTGGTAAAATTTCTGCATCTGCTAAACCCACAGACCTGGGAACAGGGTCAGACTGGGCCAACAGGGCACTGGGAAAAAACTCAGTGGGCCCTGGCTTGGGGGGAAGAAAGTGCTTGTGACTGCGGGGCCCAGGGGTGGTGTAGGGGCCCCTAAGGAGAAAGGCCACTTGGGCCCCCCAGTCTGACCCTGCCTGGGAACTTGCCAGTATTTGGTCAGCATGTTCTACTTCTACTGATAATCATAACATTGGTGGAACCAAAGGCTTATTAGTATCTAATAACAGTAAGAGTGTGAAGTCATTACCTCCGGGTCATTGATGATCTTTATGGTCACTTCTTTTTGTAGGTCAATATGCCATCCCTGGAACAGAAGCAGAGAAAGAAGCTCCATCATGATTATGAACATAACAGTTTGGTAAAGCAACAGATATAGCGTGGGACTAGGGTAAGGTTTAGGGGCAGATTTATAAAGGGTCAAATTTCGAGATATTAAATACCTCAAAATTCGACCATCGAATGCAACAAATTTGAATTCCATTATCTAATTTGGATTTTTTCAAAAAGTTGAGCATTCGTTGGATCGATCATCAATGGAACGATTTTTATTCCATCAAAAAAACTTGTAAAAGTGCTCTGGAAGGTCCCCATAGGCCAACATAGCAATTCGGTTGGTTTAATCTGGAGAAGTATGAAGTCGAAGGATTTTTTAAAGAGACAGTACATTGATTATCGAATGGTCGAATAGTCAAACAATTTTTACTTCGAATCATTCAAATCATTCGAATTGATGGAATTTAGCCTATTCAATAGACAAAGTACCCAAAAAATTACTTCGAAATTCGAATTTTTGCATTCGAATCCTTCACCAGAGCTTAGTAAATCTGCACCTTAGTGTCAGACTCACAGACACTCGACAAATACACAAAGGACAATATTGTAGAGAGTAAGACCAATTGGAAGAATTATAGAATCACTAAAATACGTGATATTGAATAAAATATCTCACCAGATGAACTCGACAAAATGGACCCTCTCCGATGACTCTTCCGATTTTTAAATGTTTCTCGGTTTTCTAAAAGGTGACATTATAAATAACAATATTAAAATACTGTAATACATTTATATGAGGAGCACGGGTGGGATAGGGAGAAACTGGAAGGGGTTTAAGTTAAGCTTTTAGGTTCAGCTTCTTTTCTGAGTTTTTTCTGAGTAAAAAAAGTCCAACCAAATTACAATCTACAATTTGACCTTATTTATCATTGAACAAACTCGATAAAACTGTTTTGGAAAAAACTAGAAAAATTTGGGTTATTGTGGACAAAAAAAAGAATTTTCTGGGATTTATGCGCAAAACACTCAGCACAGACCATAAAATTCAAATTTGAAATGGGACTTTTGCCATTGACTTGTACAGGACCCGGCAGCTTGGAGATGACGTATTTTCAGATTCAGACAATTAGCAGCCTTGGGGGATAATAAATCTAGAAAAATTCCAGTTTCTCCAGTTTTTAGCATTTGGACTCCAATATTAATAACTTTTGCTTACCGGGAGTATCTTTGAGAGCGGAGTTTTGTTTTCCTCCTGGGGAAAGAAAAAAAGGTTTTTATCAGATGAGCTCAGTTTATTATAAAGAAAATGATTAGTGAAAGGCAGGTATTAATGCCGGACACCCGTGATATCTCCTAGTTAAGCCATTTGTGCTTCAATTACCTAAAACCTCTAGCTTAAAGGGGAGATTCACCTGTAAGTTAACTTTTACTATATTAAAGAATGGCTAATTCTAACCAACTTTTCACTTGGTCCTCGTCATTTATTTTCTAGTTTTTTTTAATTATTTGCCTTTTTCTTCTCTTTCCAGCTTTCAAATGGAGGGGGGGGTCACTGACCTCATCTACAAACAAATGCTCTGTAAGGCTACAAATGTATTATTATTGCTACTTTTTATTCCTCAGTTTTATATTCAGGCCTCTCCTATTCATATTCCAGTCTCTTATTCAAATCAATGCATGGTTGCTAGGTGAATTTGCACCCTAGCAACTCATTTGATAAAATTGCAAACAGGAGAGCTGCTGAATAAAAAGCTAAATAAGTCAAAAACCACAAATAACAAAAAATTAAAACTAAAGGCAAATGGTCTCAGAATATCCCTCTCTACATCATATGAACAGTTGATTCACAGGTGAACAACCCATTTAAAGAAGAAGCACATTATCCAAACGACTATATTTGTGCCCCTAATCAAACAGAGCTAAAGAGCAGGCTGGTTGGTTGTTATTTTGTGCCAAGTCATTTCTGTTTAAACTGTCATTGATCACTGAGCAGGAATTTGCTAAATAAACTGACCTGATTCTTGGTCTTCAATGCTCAGGATTGAATTATATAGTAAAAAAAACTTGAATTTGTCACGTTTTTACCATTCAGACTATAATAATTAACCCCCGTAATGTGTAGCCTTACAGAGCATTTGTTTTTAGATGGGTCAGTGACCCCCATTTCAGAGCTGGAAAGAGCCAGAAGAAGAAGGCAAATAATTCAGAAATGGTTAAAATATAAACAATGAAGACTAATTCGAAAAACTGCGTAAAACTG
This sequence comes from Xenopus laevis, assembly GCF_017654675.1. Lineage (NCBI taxonomy): Eukaryota > Metazoa > Chordata > Amphibia > Anura > Pipidae > Xenopus > Xenopus laevis. Next base: position 183,654,237 of record NC_054373.1, read on the forward strand.
GCCATTATGTAACAAACTAAAAGTTAACATGAAACTGAACGACCCCTTTAAGAGAGAAAATGAGAAAATATTGGTTTTGTAAGAATATGATGAAATCCATCTCATTTCTTCCATTATAGTTTTTTACTCTTTGATTATTTTCTGCTTACCTGACAGTGGAGGAAGTTGATGGATTGGGTTGGTGGTTGGGGGGAGTTGATGGAATTCTCCCCCTCGTGCTCAATCACTTGTTCTTCCTGTTTAACACAGAAAATAAAGATCAGGAACAAATATTTGCTATATCCTCATAATTCCAGCACAATTGTGGCTGCACTCCAAGGGGGACATTTACTAAAGGGCAAAGTGGCATAAATTCGCCAGCGTGATGTCATTTCGGCACTTTGGCGATTTACTAATGGTAGTTGGTGTAATTTCGCCAAGGAGATAGACTCTGGTGCAACTTCGCCCTCTAACGCCAGGCAAATTTTCGGCAGTGTTACTATGCAAATTTATTTTTTCAAAGTTTTTGATATTACTGAATGTAATAGAGTAGATAGGACTTCCTCAAAAAAATAGTTGGAAATGTTTCTAAGTCCCATAAAACGCTGGCGTTTTTTCCCTATTTAAAGGGTGATTGACTGAAAAAGATCGTAAATGTTTCCCCTTCCCATTACATTTACTAACATATGGCACCTAAACTATACAGTGGGCACATGTGCAGGACATTATAACAACTTTATTTCATTAAGGTTCCCTGGCCTTGTGTAGTGTAATGTATTTGCTGCAGCATATACGCCCATTGTACTTTAACTGCACACCGTATGCTCATTAGCCAACGCTAGAGTAACTTCCAACTGCTGAGCGTAATTTCAATGGCGTAATTTTGCCAGTGTTCATAACCCTGTGCGTAACGTCGGATCTCTGTGAATTACGCAAATTTACACCTGGCGAAGTGTTGTGATGTGCACGAAGCCGGCGCTGGCCAATTTTAACAAGTTGCATCTGCTGCAATTGCACATGATCATAACTACAGGTACAACTGAGCTTCATTTAGAGCCCCTGTGTATTTGGAATTTAGTTATGGGGAACAGGGGCCTACAGAGGAGTTTATGTGATTTGATTGAATAGGGGCCTGTGTTGGGGGCCAAAATAAGTTTAAATGGATTAATATTATAAATGAGCTCAAACCTGAGCACTTTCCTCCGGCTCCTCCTCATTTCCCAGATCCTCTTCCTCTGGGCTTTCCTGGCAGTTGTTGGTGCCAGATGATTCCTGGTAAATAGAAACAATTAGTGAAACATCTATCAAGGTGAAGTGATTAAAAGTATCATTAAAGATAAATATTATCATGTGCATTTAGCTCCTCTAAGGCTCTTAGAGACAAGCGTTTTTAGCTGCGCTTCCCTGTGCTCCAGTTTCATGTGTTCAGTCGCAGGGGAGCGCAGGAGTAGATGCACTGAATTCTTTTCAATGGGGCTGTACTCACACAGACACATGTAAGTGAGGAGAGCAGGTTGGGACACAGCATGTTGCATTTTTCCTGCATCCGGTGCTTACATGTGTAGGTGTAAGAACAGCCCTATTGAAAAGAATTCAGTGCATCTACTCCTGCGCTCCCCTGAGTCTGAACACATGAATCTGGAACTCAGGGAAGCGCAGCTAAAAACACTCATCTGTAAAGAAGTTGTTTGGAATTATGGGGGAAAAGGGGCCTACAGAGTAGTTTGTGTGATTTGATTGGATAGGGGCCTGAGTTGGGACCAAAATAAGTTTAAATGGATTAATATTATAAATGAGCTCAAACCTGAGCACTTTCCTCCGGCTCCTCCTCATTTCCCAGATCCTCTTCCTCTGGGCTTTCCTGGCTGGTGTTGGTGCCAGATGATTCCTGATAAATAGAAACAATTAGTGAAACATCAAGGTGACGTGATTAAAAGTATCATTAAAGACAATTATTATCACAAGCATTTAGCTCCCCTTAAGAAGTGGTTTGGAATTTATGGGGGAACAGGACCCTATAGAGACGTTTGTGAGATCTGATTGGATAGGGGCCTGAGTTGAGACCAAAATAAGTTTAAATGGTTTAAAGTTATCCTAAAAATGCATTAGTCAGCTCTTATTGAGCTCCACCTGGCTGATGGTATTGCTCAGCTCCTCTACTAGTGGTCTATTTCTCCTTGATGATGATATTGCCAGGTTCCACTATTGACTCCTGGTAAATAGAGAGACACCACTTGTGTAACATCCAGGTGAGGTGCTTACAAGTATTATTAAAAACTAGGGATGCACCGAGTCCAGGATTTGGCCTTTTTCAGCATGATTCGGATTTGGCTGAATCCTTATGCTCGGAGGAACCGAATCCCACTCCTAATTTGCATATGTAAATTAGGGGCAGGGAGGGAAATATCGTGACTTTTTGTCACAAAACACAGAAGTAAACATTTTTTTCCCCTTTTCATACCTAATTTGCATATCCAAATTGGGATATTTTTCGCACAGGATTCGGGGGTTCTACCGAATCCAAAATAGTGAATTCAGTGCATCCCTATTAAAAACATGTTTTATCACATCTATTCAGCTCCCTGGGGAAACTACTAATATTAGTATTTTATTGGTTTTGTGAGATCAACTCAGCTGAGTAGAGAATATGATGAAATCCATCTCATTTCTTTCATTATAGTTTTTTACTCTTTGATTATTTTCTGCTTACCTGACAGTGGAGGAAGTTGATGGATTGGGTTGGTGATTGGGGGGAGTTGATGGAATTCTCCCCCTCGTGCTCAATCATTTGTTCTTCCTGTTTAACACAGAAAATAAAGATCAGGAATAAATATTTGTTATTTTTCTCATAATTCCAACACAATTGTGGCTGCACTCCAAGGGGGACATTTACTAAAAGGTGAAGTGGCTAATGCTGCGTAAATTCACCACCGTGATGTCATTTTGGCACTTCACTGGCAGAGAGATAGACTCTGGTGCAACTTCGCCCTCTAACGCCAGGTGAATTTTTGGTAGTGTTACTACGCAAATTCACTAAGTTTTTGATATTACTGAACGTTAACTCTATCGCCAGACTTGCCTTCCCACCTCAGACCAGGCAAAGTGCAATAGAGTAGATAGGACTTCCTCAAAAATTAGTTGAAAATTCCCAAAAAAAGTCTCAAAAAATGATGGCGTTTTTTCCTATATAAAGGGTGAGAGACTGAAAAAGATAAAAAATTTTTGGGGTACCCTCATTCCCCCTACATTTACTAACATATGGCACCTAAACTATACAGTGGGCACATGTGTAGGACATTATAACAACTTTATATAATTTTATTAAGGTTCCCTGGCCTTGTGTAGTGTAATGTATTTGCTGCAGCATATACGCCCATTGTACTTTAACTGCACACCGTATGCTAATTAGCCAACATTAGCGCAAATTCAAACTGCTGAGCGTAATTTTGTTGGGGTCATTTTTACAGCGGTCGTTACCCTGTGCGCAACTTCGGATCTTCATAAATTAGCAGTTTCCAGGCAAATTTATACCTGGCCAAGTGTTGTGATGTGCGCAAAGCCGGAGCTGGAGAATTTTCACTGGTTAGTGAATTTGCCCCCAATTTGCATCTGCTGCAATTGCACATGATCATAACTACAGGTACAACTGAGCTTCATTTAGAGCCCCTGTGTATTTGGAATTTAGTTATGGGGGAACAGGGGCCTACAGAGTAGATTGTGTGATTTGATTGAATAGGGGCCTGAGTTGGGACCAAAATAAGTTTAAATGGATTAAAGTTATAAATGAGCTCAAACCTGAGCACTTTCCTCCGGCTCCTCCTCATTTCCCAGATCCTCTTCCTCTGGGCTTTCCTGGCAGTTGTTGGTGCCAGATGATTCCTGGTAAATAGAAACAATTAGTGAAACATCTATCAAGGTGACGTGATTAAAGTATCATTAAAGACAAATATTATCATGTGCATTTAGCTCCTCTAAGGCTCTTAGAGACAAGCGTTTTTAGCTGCACTTCCCTGTGCTCCAGTTTCATGTGTTCAGCCGCAGGGGAGCGCAGGAGTAGATGCACTGAATTCTTTTCAATGGGGCTGTACTCACACAGACACATGTAAGTGAGGAGAGCAGGTTGGGACACAGCATGTTGCATTTTTCCTGCGTTTGGCACTTACATGCGTCTGTGTGAGTACAGCCCCATTGAAAAGAATTCAGTGCATCTACTCCTGCGCTCCCCTGTGGCTGAACACATGAAACTGGAACTCAGGGAAGTGCAGCCCAAAATGCTCATCTGTAAGAGCCCTAAAGAATTTGTTTGGAATTTATGGGGGAACAGGGGCCTACAGAGTAGTTTGTGTGATTTGATTGGATGAGGGGCCTGAGTTGGGGCATTTCAGTTTAAAAGTATAATTAAGGACATTTATTATCACATGAATTAACTTCCCTAAGGGCTCTTAGAGATGAGCATTTTTAGCTGCGCTTCCCTGCATTCTGGTTTCATGCTTTCAGCTGCAGGGGAGCGCAGGAGTAGATGCACTGAATTCTTTTCACTGGGGCTGTACTCACACAGACACATGTAAGTGAGGAGCGCATGTTGGGATGCAGCATGTTGTATTTTTCCTGCATTCTGTGCTTACATGCATCTTTGAAGTGCAGCTAAAAACACTCATCTGTAAGAGCCCTAAAGAAGTTGTTTGGAATTTATAGGGGAAAAGGGGCCTACAGAGTAGTTTGTGTGATTTGATTGGATAGGGGCCTGAGTTGGGACCAAAATAAGTTTAAAGGGAATAAAGTTATAAATGAGCTCAAACCTGAGCACTTTCCTCCGGCTCCTCCTCATTTCCCAGATCCTCTTCCTCTGGGCTTTCCTGGCAGTTGTTGGTGCCAGATGATTCCTGGTAAATAGAAACAATTAGTGAGGCATCTATCAAGGTGACGTGATTAAAAGTATCATTAAAGATATTTATTATCAGAAGCATTTGGCTCCACTAAAGAAGTTGTTTGGAATTTATGGGGGAAGTTATGGCTGATGATATTGCCAGGCTCCACTATTGACTCCTGGTAAATAGAGAGACACCACTTGTGTAACATCCAGGTGAGGTGCTTAAAAAGAATTATTAAAAACTAGGGATGCGCCGAATCCAGGATTCAGTTTGGGATTCGGCCATGATTTGGCTTTTTTCGCCATGATTTGGATTTGGCCGAATCCTTATGCTCGGCGGAACTGAATCCAAATGCTAATTTGCATGTGCAAATTAAGGGCAGGGAGGGAAATATCGTGACTTTTTGTCACAAAACAAGGAAGTAAATTTTTTCTCCTTTTCATACCTAATTTGCATATCCAAATTAGGCTACGGTTCTCGGCAGAGTTTTTCGCACAGAATTTGGGGGTTCTACCGAATCCAAAATAGTGAATTCAGTGCATCCCTATTAAAAACATGTTTTATCACATCTATTCAGCTCCCTGGGGAAACTACTAATATTAATATTTTATTGGTTTTGTGAGATCAACTCAGCTGAGTAGAGAATATGATGAAATCCATCTCATTTCTTCCATTATAGTTTTTTACTCTTTGATTATTTTCTGCTTACCTGACAGTGGAGGAAGTTGATGGATTGGGTTGGTGGTTGGGGGGAGTTGATGGAATTCTCCCCCTCGTGCTCAATCACTTGTTCTTCCTGTTTAACACAGAAAATAAAGATCAGGAAAAAATATTTGCTATTTTTCTCATAATTCCAACACAATTGTGGCTGCACTCCAAGGGGGACATTTACTAAAGGTGAAGTGGCTAATGCTGCGTAAATTCACCAGTGTGATGTCATTTTGGCACTTCACTGGCGTAATTTCGGCAGAGAGATAGACTCTGGTGCAACTTCGCCCTCTAACGCCAGGTGAATTTTTGGTAGTGTTACTACGCAAATTCACTAAGTTATTGATATTACTGAACGTTAACTCTATCGCCAGACTTGCCTTCCCACCTCAGACCAGGCAAAGTGCAATAGAGTAGATAGGACTTCCTCAAAAAATAGTTGAAACATTTTCTAAGTCCCAAAAAATGCTGCCGTTTTTTTCTATTTAAAGGGTGATAAAGATTGAATTTTTTTGGGGGGGTACCCTCATTCCCCCTACATTTACTAACATATGGCAACTAAACTATACAGTGGGCACATGTGTAGGGCATTATAACAACTTTATATCATTTTATTAAGGTTCCCTGGCCTTGTGTAGTGTAATGTATTTGCTGCAGCATATACGCCCATTGTACTTTAACTGCACACCGTATGCTAATTAGCCAACACTAGCGCAAATTCAAACTGCTGAGCGTAATTTTGTTGTCGTAACTTTTTCAAGCTTCATTACCCTGTGCGCAACTTTGGATCTTCATAAATAAGCAGTTTCCAGGCAAATCTACACCTGGCGAAGTGTTGTGATGTGCGCAAAGCTGGAGCTGGCGAATTTTAACAAGTTGCATCTGCTGCAATTGCACATGATCATAACTACAGGTACAACTGAGCTTCATTTAGAGCCCCTGTGTATTTGGAATTTAGTTATGGGGGAACAGGGGCCTACAGAGTAATTTGTGTGATTTGATTGGATAGGGGCCTGAGTTGGGACCAAAATAAGTTTAAATGGATTAATATTATAAATGAGCTCAAACCTGAGCACTTTCCTCCGGCTCCTCCTCATTTCCCAGATCCTCTTCCTCTGGGCTTTCCTGGCTGGTGTTGGTGCCAGATGATTCCTGGTAAATAGAAACAATTAGTGAAACATCTATCACGGTGACGAGATTAAAAGTATCATTAAAGACAAATATTATCATGTGCATTTAGCTCCACTAAGGGCTCCTAGAGACAAGCGTTTTTAGCTGCGCTTCCCTGTGCTCCAGTTTCATGTGTTCAGCCGCAGGGGAGCGCAGGAGTAGATGCACTGAATTCTTTTCAATGGGGCTGTACTCACACAGACACATGTAAGTGAGGAGAGCAAGTTGGGACACAGCATGTTGTATTTTTCCTGCATCCGGTGCTTACATGTGTAGGTGTAAGAACAGCCCTATTGAAAAGAATTCAGTGCATCTACTCCTGCGCTCCCCTGAGTCTGAACACATGAATCTGGAACTCAGGGAAGCGCAGCCAAAAATGCTCACCTGTAAGAGTCCTAAAGAAGTTGTTTGGAATTTATGGGGGAACAGGGGCCTATAGATTAGTTTGTGTGATTTGATTGAATAGGGGCCTGAGTTGGGACCAAAATAAGTTTAAATGGATTAAAGTTATAAATGAGCTCAAACCTGAGCACTTTCCTCTGGCTCCTCCTCATTTCCCAGATCCTCTTCCTCTGGGCTTTCCTGGCTGGTGTTGGTGCCAGATGATTCCTGGTAAATAGAAACAATTAGTGAAACATCTATCAAGGTGAAATGATTAAAAGTATCATTAAAGACAATTATTATCACATGCATTTAGCTCCCCTAAAGAAGTGGTCTGGAATTTATGGGGGAACAGGACCCTATAGAGATGTTTGTGAGATCTGATTGGATAGGGGCCTGAGTTGAGGCCAAAATAAGTTTAAATGGTTTAAAGTTATCCTAAAAATGCATTAGTCAACTCTTATTGAGCTCCACCTGGCTATGGTATTGCTCAGCTCCTCTACTAGTGGTCTATTTCTCCACTATTGACTCCTGGTAAATAGAGAGAGAGACAGGGGCGATCATGGTCCCTCCGCTGCCTGATGCAGCTGAAGTTGCTGCCGCCCCCCTCACTCAGAAATTCATCTCTTAAAGAACCAGGAGAAGCATTTTTGCTGCCCCTGGTACCTAGTGGGGCACTGCTGCCTGAGGCGACAGCCTTAACTGGCCTCATTGGTGAAGCTCCCCTGGAGAGAGACCACTCGTGTACCATCTAGGTGAGGTGCTTACAAGTATTATTAAAAACTACAGATGCTCCGAGTCCAGGATTTGGGATTCGCCAAGGATTTGGCCTTTTTCAGCATGATTCGGATTTGGCTGAATCCTTATGCTCGGCGGAACCGAATCCAACTCCTAATTTGCATATGTAAATTAGGGGCAGGGAGGGAAATATTGCGACTTTTTGTCACAAAACACAGAAGTAAAATATTTTTCCCCTATTCATACCTAATTTGCTTATCCAAATTGGGATATTTTTCGCACAGGATTCGGGGGTTTTACCGAATCCAAAATAGTGAATTCAGTGCATCCCTATTAAAAACATGTTTTATCACATCTATTCAGCTCCCTGGGGAAACTACTAATATTAATATTTTATTGGTTTTGTGAGATCAACTCAGCTGAGTAGAGAATATGATGAAATCCATCTCATTTCTTCCATTATAGTTTTTTACTATTTGATTATTTTCTGCTTACCTGACAGTGGAGGAAGTTGATGGATTGGGTTGGTGATTGGGGGGAGTTGATGGAATTCTCCCCCTCGTGCTCAATCATTTGTTCTTCCTGTTTAACACAGAAAAAAAGATCAGGAAAAAATATTTGTTATTTTTCTCATAATTCCAGCACAATTGTGGCTGCACTCCAAGGGGGACATTTACTAAAGGTGAAGTGGCTAATGCTGCGTAAATTCACCAGTGTGATGTCATTTTGGCACTTCACTGGCGTAATTTCGGCAGAGAGATAGACTCTGGTGCAACTTCGGCCTCTAACGCCAGGTGAATTTTTGGTAGTGTTACTACTAAAGTTTTTGATATTACTGAACGTTAACTCTATCGCCAGACTTGCCTTCCCACCTCAGACCAGGCAAAGTGCAATAGAGTAGATAGGACTTCCTCAAAAATTAGTTGGAAATTCCGAAAAAAAGTCTCAAAAATGATGGCATTTTTTCTTTTTTAAAGAGTGAAAGACTGAATAAGATCAAATTTTTTTGGGGTACCCTCATTCCCCCTACATTTACTAACATATGGCACCTAAACTATACAGTGGGCACATGTGTAGGGCAATATAACAACTTTATATAATTTTATTAAGGTTCCCTGGCCTTGTGTAGTGTAATGTATTTGCTGCAGCATATACGCCCATTGTACTTTAACTGCACACCGTATGCTAATTAGCCAACATTAGCGCAAATTCAAACTGCTGAGCGTAATTTTGCTGGGGTCATTTTTACAGCGGTCGTTACCCTGTGCGCAACTTTGGATCTTCATGAATTAGCAGTTTCCAGGCAAATCTATACCTGGCGAAGTGTTTTGATGTGCGCAAAGCCGGAGCTGGCGAATATTCACCGGTTAGTGAATTTGCCCCCAAGTTGCATCTGCTGCAATTGCACATGATCATAACTACAGGTACAACTGAGCTTCATTTAGAGCCCCTGTGTATTTGGAATTTAGTTTCAGAGGATCAGGGGCCTACAGAGTAATTTGTGTGATTTTATTGAATAGGGGCCTGAGTTGGGACCAAAATAAGTTTAAATGGATTAAAGTTATAAATGAGCTCAAACCTGAGAACTTTCCTCCGGCTCCTCCTCATTTCCCAGATCCTCTTCCTCTGGGCTTTCCTGGCTGGTGTTGGTGCCAGATGATTCCTGGTAAATAGAAACAATTAGTGAGGCATCTATCAAGGTGAAGTGATTAAAAGTATCATTAAAGATATTTATTATCAGAAGCATTTGGCTCCACTAAAGAAGTTGTTTGGAATTTATGGGGGAAGTTATGGCTGATGATATTGCCAGGCTCCACTATTGACTCCTGGTAAATAGAGAGACACCACTTGTGTAACATCCAGGTGAGGTGCTTACAAGTATTATTAAAAACTAAGGATGCGCCGAATCCAGGATTTGGTTCGGGATTCGGCCAGGATTTGGCTTTTTACAGCATGATTTGGATTTGGCCGAATCCTTATGCTCGGCGGAACCGAATCAAAATCCTAATTTGCATATGCAAATTACAGTCAGGGAGGGAAATATCATGACTTTTTGTCACAAAACAAGGAAGTAAATTTGTTCCCCTTTTCATACCTAATTTGCATATCCAAATTAGGATACAGTTCTCTGCAGAGTTTTTCGCACAGAATTCGGGGGTTCTACCGAATCCAAAATGGTGAATTCAGTGCATCCCTATTAAAAACATGTTTTATCACATCTATTCAGCTCCCTGGGGAAACTACTAATATTAATATTTTATTGGTTTTGTGAGATCAACTCAGCTGAGTAGAGAATATGATGAAATCCATCTCATTTCTTCCATTATAGTTTTTTACTATTTGATTATTTTCTGCTTACCTGACAGTGGAGGAAGTTGATGGATTGGGTTGGTGATTGGGGGGAGTTGATGGAATTCTCCCCCTCATGCTCAATCACTTGTTCTTCCTGTTTAACACAGAAAATAAAGATCAGGAAAAGATATTTGTTATTTTTCTCATAATTCCAGCACAATTGTGGCTGCACTCCAAGGGGGACATTTACTAAAGAGTGAAGTGGCTAATGCTGCGTAAATTCACCAGTGTGATGATATTTTGACACTTTATATAATTTTATTAAGGTTCCCTGTCCTTGTGTAGTGTAATGTATTTGCTGCAGCATATACGCCCATTGTACTTTAACTGCACACCGTATGCTCATTAGCCAACATTAGCGCAAATTGAAACTGATGAACGTAATTTTGCTGGGGTCATTTTTACAGCGGTCGTTACACTGTGCGCAACTTCAGATCTTCATAAATTAGCAGTTTCCAGGCAAATCTACACCTGGCGAAGTGTTGTGATGTGCGCAAAGCCAGAGCTGGCGAATTTTCACCGGTTACTGAATTTGCCCCCAAGTTGCATCTGCTGCAATTGCACATGATCATAACTACAGGTACAACTGAGCTTCATTTAGAGCCCCTGTGTATTTGGAATTTAGTTATGGGGGAACAGGGGCCTATAGAGGAGTTTGTGTGATTTGATTGAATAGGGGCCTGTGTTTGGACCAAAATAAGTTTAAATGGATTAAAGTTATAAATGAGCTCAAACCTGAGCACTTTCCTCCGGCTCCTCCTCTTTTCCCAGATCCTCTTCCTCTGGGCTTTCCTGGCTGGTGTTGGTGCCAGATGATTCCTGGTAAATAGAAACAATTAGTGAGGCATCTATCAAGGTGAAGTGATTAAAAGTATCATTAAAGACAAATATTATCATGTGCATTTAGCTCCTCTAAGGGCTCTTAGAGACAAGCGTTTTTAGCTGCGCTTCCCTGTGCTCCAGTTTCATGTGTTCAGCCGCAGGGGAGCGCAGGAGTAGATGCACTGAATTCTTTTCAATGGGGCTGTACTCACACAGACACATGTGTGGGAGGAGAGCAGGTTGGGACACAGCATGTTGCCTTTTTCCTGAGTTTGGCACTTACATGTGTCTGTGTGAGTACAGCCCCATTGAAAAGAATTCACTATATCTACTCCTGCGCTCCCCTGTGGCTGAACACATGAAACCGGAACTCAGGGAAGTGCAGCCAAAAATGCTCATCCGTAAGTGGCCTAAAGAAGTTGTTTGGAATTATGGGGGAAAAGGGGCCTATGGTGTAGTTTGTGTGATTTGATTGGATAGGGGCCTGAGTTGGGACTAAAATAAGTTTAAATGGATTAATATTATAAATGAGCTCAAACCTGAGCATTTTCCTCCGGCTCCTCCTCATTTCCCAGATCCTCTTCCTCTGGGCTTTCCTGGCTGGTGTTGGTGCCAGATGATTCCTGGTAAATAGAAACAATTAGTGAGGCATCTATCAAGGTGACGTGATAAAAAGAATCATTAAAGACAATTATTAACACATGCATTTAGCTCCCCTAAGCAGGGCTGGATTTACATAGTGGGCGCCCCTAGGCCCACTGCCGTTCGTCACCCCTGTCCCCTCCCCTTTATTTGTGCAAATTTTCATAATCAATGGGGACTGGCGCATAGAAAAATTAAAAAAATGATCTCCAGCGCATTCCCAGTGATTTTGAACCAATGTGGGTGTGGTTGGGCAGCATGCTGCCCCCCTAAAATCCTGCTGCCCCCTAAAATCCTGCTGCCCTAGGCCTGGGCCTAGGTGGCATTTCCACAAATCTGGGCCTGAGGATTCAAACGATCAGATCTTTGCATCTATGGCCAGCTTTAGGCTGGGGGAGTAGGGAGGGGGGTCTATGTAGGGTAGGGTTTTTTTAAGTTTAGGGTTGAATTCTCCATTAACTTGTGCAATGACGCACATTTACATGTGGGCTGCTTTGATTTATATGCCAGGGCTGCTTTTTACGGCCAGTTCGGCAGTGGCAGGGGCAAAGTCAGATGTGTACTTGTGAAATGGAATAAAAGTGACTTAGTGCAGCCTACAAGCATATGTAGCAGTGGTGGGTGGCAAACTGCAAGTACAGGCTCCTGTGGGCAAGTAACGCTGGTCCTGACAGAACACTACAGAATACTGACAGAATACTAACACTCTCTGTGTATTAGGGAGGGAATCTGCATCCTGTCTCCCCGCCCACCCTTCCTGATGCACCGCCCACAAAGTTCTCAATTGGATATGCTGCGCGGGCACTGGATAATTGGCAGATTACATCACCAATGGACGGGCCGGGAGGGGGGAGTCTGACCATCAAGCCCAACTAACGTGTAAGTTTTTCTCTATGTGGCTTCACTGCAGACAGTTGTGTGCGCGTGCACATTCCATAGAGGGAACATTTGAAATGTTTTTAGGAGTTTGTGTCTGTGTCCTACGAATTTTAGTAGCCGATTTCACCCTTAGACCAATGTGACAAGTGGGTGTATGTTAGTGTGAGTGAGTGAGGGGGGGATCCCTGTAAGCAGCCAATCAGCGCCTCCCCCTAGTTGATTCTAAATTAAAGGCAGAAGCGCAGCGCTGTCAGACCAGTCAGGGAAACCCCAGAACGAGGAGGGAGATTGGCCGGAGAGTATCGATTCGATTGCTTAGGGATTGCACTGAATTAGCGCCTCTACAGACATGACAACCAACAACGGGCCTATAGAAAACGGGCAACCGGATAAGAAGCCCAGGGCCGGCGCATCCTCATCCTCTTGGTTTCGGAACACTAGCCGATCGTCGCTAGTGTTCCGACATAAAACTGCTTGTGCGGCTGGGCGGCATGCCGCCCCTTAATTGATGCCGCCCTAGGCCCGGGCCTATGCGTCCTTGCCGCAAATCTGGGCCTGCCCCTATGGGCTCTTTAGAGACGAGCGTTTTTTAGCTGCACTTCCCTGTGCTCCAGTTTCATGTGTTCAGCCTCAGGGGAGCGCAGGAGTAGATGCACTGAATTCTTTTCAATGGGGCTGTACTCACACAGACACATGTAAGCGAGGAGAGCAGGTTGGGACACAGCATGTTGTATTTTTCCTGCGTTTGGCACGTACATGTGTCTGTGTGAGTACAGCCCCATTGAAAAGAATTCAGTGCATCTACTCCTGCGCTCCCCTGAGGCTGAACACATGAAACTGGAACTCAGGGAAGTGCAGCCAAAAATGCTCATCTGTAAGAGCCTAAAGAAGTTGTTTGGAATTTATGGGGGAACAGGGGCCTACAGAGTCGTTTGTGTGATTTGATTGGATGAGGGGCCTGAGTTGGGGCATTTCAGTTTAAAAGTATAATTAAGGACATTTATTATCACATGAATTAACTTCCCTAAGGGCTCTTAGAGATGAGCATTTTTAGCTGCGCTTCCCTGCATTCTGGTTTCATGCTTTCAGCTGCAGGGGAGCGCAGGAGTAGATGCACTGAATTCTTTTCACTGGGGCTGTACTCACACAGACACATGTAAGTGAGGAGCGCATGTTGGGACACAGCATGTTGCATTTTTCCTGCATTCTGTGCTTACATGTGTCTGTGAAGTGCAGCTAAAAACACTCATCTGTAAGAGCCCTAAAGAAGTTGTTTGGAATTATGGGGGAAAAGGGGCCTATGGTGTAGTTTGTGTGATTTGATTGGATAGGGGCCTGAGTTGGGACCAAAATAAGTTTAAATGGATTAATATTATAAATGAGCTCAAACCTGAGCACTTTCCTCCGGCTCCTCCTCCTCATTTCCCAGATCCTCTTCCTCTGGGCTTTCCTGGCAGTTGTTGGTGCCAAATGATTCCTGGTAAATAGAAACAATTAGTGAGGCATCTATCAAGGTGACGTGATTAAAAGTATCATTAAAGATATTTATTATCAGAAGCATTTGGCTCCACTAAAGAAGTTGTTTGGAATTTATGTGGGAAGTTATGGCTGATGATATCGTCAGGCTCCACTATTGACTCCTGGTAAATAGAGAGACACCACTTGTGTAACATCCAGGTGAGGTGCTTAACGATATCAATAAAAACATGTATTTTCACATCAGCACCTTAGGGAGGCTGCTAAAATGAATTTCTTTAACAAACTAAAAATTTACATGAGGGTGAACCGCCCTTTTAAGAGAGAAAATATTGGTTTGTGAGATCAACTCAGCCGAGTAGAGAATATGATGAAATCCATCTCATTTCTTCCATTATAGTTTTTTACTCTTTGATTATTTTCTGCTTACCTGACAGTGGAGGAAGTTGATGGATTGGGTTGGTGGTTGGGGGGAGTTGATGGAATTCTCCCCCTCGTGCTCAATCACTTGTTCTTCCTGTTTAACACAGAAAATAAAGATCAGGAACAAATATTTACTATTTTCATAATTCCAGCACAATTGTGGCTGCACTCCAAGTTGCATCTGCTGCAATTGCACATGATCATAACTAAGGGCACAATTGTGCTTCATTTAGAGCCCCTGTGTATTTGGAATTTAGTTATGGGGGAACAGGGGCCTACAGAGGAGTTTGTGTGATTTGATTGGATAGGGGCCTGTGTTGGGGCCAAAATAAGTTTAAATGGATTAAAGATATAAATGAGCTCAAACCTGAGCACTTTCCTCCGGCTCCTCCTCATTTCCCAGATCCTCTTCCTCTGGGCTTTCCTGGCTGGTGTTGGTGCCAGTTTGTTCTTCTTGCACTGGTTCCTCCTGAGTAAGAAAGATAAAGTTAGTCATTGGATAAACTAACTAGAAGACAAATGTGCCTTTTATAAAGTCAGTATATGAATCAGTTAATAGAGCTGCTCCAGCAGAATTCTGCACTGAAATCCATTTCTCAAAAGAGCAAACAGATTTTTTTATATTCAATTTTGAAATCTGGATATCAGGCTAGACATTTTGTCAATTTCCCAGCTGCCCCAAGTCATGTGACTTGCACTCTGATAAACTTCAATCACTCTTTACTGCTGTACTGCAAGTTGGAGTAATAACATCCCCTCCCTTCCCCCCCAGCAGCCAAACAAAAGAACAATGGGAAGGTAACCAGATAACAGCTCCCTAACACAAGATAACAGCTGCCTGGTAGATCTAAGAACAACACTCAATAGTAAAAACCCATGTCCCACTGAGACACATTCAGTTACATTGAGAAGGAAAAACAGCAGCCAGCCAGAAAGCATTTCTCTCCTAAAGTGCAGGCACAAGTCACATGACCAGGGGCAGCTGGGAAATTGACAAAATATCTAGCCCCATGTTAGATTTCCAAATTTAATATAAAAAAATCTGTTTGCTCTTTTGAGAAATGGATTTCAGTGCAGAAGTCTGCTGGAGTAGCTCTATTAACTGATGTGTTTTGAAAAAACATGTTTTCCGATAACAGTATCCCTTTAAAGGGGTGGTTCACCTTCAAAACACTTTTTTCAATTAAGTTGTTTTTAGATTGTTCCCCAGAAATAAATACTTTTTTCAATTACTTTCCATTATTTATTTTTTACTGTTATTTTTATTTTTTACTGTTTTTCCAAAATCTAAGTTTAAAGTTGAGCGTCACTGTCTCTGGTGTTTGAGTCTGGCAGCTCAGTAATTCAGGTGCAGACGCTAAACTGTTACAATTTTACAACATTTCATTGATACATTTCTCAGCAGCATCTCTGGAGTATTAGCAACTATTGTATCAAGTCTAACAGCTGCCTGTAATGAAACTCAGAGATTCTGCTCAGCAGGGACAAAGCAAGAAATGTATCAACTAAATGTATCCATTTAGAACAGCTTACAGGGTCGGCGACCCCCCCCCAGGGCTGCTTCTGAAGGTGAAAAACTGACACTTTACACTTCAATATTAGAAAAACCGTCACACAAAGAAAATAGAAAGTCATTGGAATAAGTCGTTATTTCTGGTAATCTATCTGAAAACAACTAATTGTTTAAAGATGAACCACCCCTTCAAAAAAAGGACTGTATGATACCAACTCCTTTACTGCTTACCAGGCAGAAGCTTTCTGTTGGCTCTTCTTCTTCTTGTGTCTGAGCCTGTTTAAGGAATAAAAAGGCATTAGTTTATAAAATTAAAGTCCTAGCACCCAAGGCAAGTTATCACTAAAGGTGAGTGCATGTTTAGTCTTTGGAAAAAAGTGCTTTTGAGTAGATATAATTGATTTTGGATGGTAAGTTCTTTTGGACAGGCCCCTCTTTACCTCTTGTGTTGGGTATTGGTTGTATCTTTTCTCTATGATTAAAGAATACACCAATATATTGTACAATGCTGCAGAATATGTTGTTTTATAAATACATGTTATTAATAGTAATAATAACTAGATGGTGTCGTTTCTGAAGAAACCACAAGATGTTGGCTTTGAAACACAAGAGGGTGTTGGGCCAGTCGCCCCTGGTGCATAGAGAGTACACAAAGTTGGTAGAATCTGTTTTAAAACTGTGAAAATTGAAGCAAATCAATCAAATTGTACCATTAAAATCAATCCAAAAAACCTGATTGGGCTGTTTTTGGCTCCACCCACTTTTAAAATTTGAATCCCAGTCCCCCTGTGACCGACTGTGCCAAGTTTGATGTCCCTGCCATTAACTGTGAAAGAATGGCAGCAACTTATATATTGACATTGATTAGCAATAGGTAACATTTGATTGGCTGTTTTAAGCTCCACCCAGTTTTCCGAATTTTAACCCCAGTCACCCAGTCATGGTCTGTACCAAGTTTGGGGCCTCTGGCTTTAAAACTGTGAGAATGGCAGTATTTGAAACTTTTACATTGAAGTCAATAGGTAAAATCTGATTGGCTGTTATTGACTCCGCCCACTTTTCCTAAATTTTGACCACAGTCACCCAGTGAGTAGTTGTGCTGAGTTTGGGACACTTGGCATTTTACGCCGTATAATAGCAGCAATTGGCGTTTTTTATTAAGGTCAATGGCTGAAATCCGATTGGCTGTTGTTGCCCCGCCCCCTTTTTTTCCTAATTCTGAACCAGAGTCACCAAGTGACTAACACTTTAAGGTTTCCGGAATCATGACATTTTAACATGTTAAAAATGGCAGCAATTTTATGTTTTTCTATTGAAAATCAATGAATGACATTTTGATTGGTTGTTGGTGGCTCCACCCACTTTTCCTAACTTTGAAGTGCAAACACCCAGTGAGCACATTTGTGATATTCGAGGGTCCATGACATCAATTACGTGCAAATGGCAGCAATTTTCATTTTTCCCATTAAAATCATCAAAGAATTCTGATTGGTTGTTTTTGGCTCCACCCACTTTTCCAGATTTTGATCCCGGTCCTCCAGTGACCCAACTGCTGCCAAGTTTGAGGACCCTCCCATGAACAATCTAAGAGCGGCGACAGTTTTAACTTTTCCCATTGAAACAAATGGCTAATATTTGATTGGCTGTGGTAGACTCCGCCCACTTTTCAGAATTTTAACCCCAGTGACCCATTGGTGCCAAGTTTAGGGTCTCTGGCTTTTAACACTGTGGGAATGACAGTGTTTGACATTTTCTCATTGAAGTCAATAGGGGAAAATCTGATTGGCTGTTTGTTGCTCTGCCCACTTTTTGGAAGTCCCCAAAATGTGACAGAACTTTTCAGTTTGACCCCATGACTAAGTGACCCAAGTTTGGTGAGTGTAACTTTAATGCTGTACGAGTGGCAAAAAGTTTCAAATTTTTCCAATGAAAGTCTATGGGAAAAAATGGGGTCTTTGGGGGCCGCCACAGGGCACGGAGGGGTGGGATCGCTTAACAGAGCACAAGCATTTTCAGAGCACAAGCTTCTTCAAAGCCGAACCATAATAATAAAGGATAAAATAATATCAGGGTGTGTGCAGGAGGCTAAGGGGCTACTCTACTTTGCCAGGAGAGAAAGGAGAAATAAAGGAGAAATGTGGAGTTTGAGAAGAACCCGACCAAACCGTCAGTATCGTTTTCTTTAGGTTCAGTAGGAAGTGGAAATGTATCTGGTGCGGCTTTATCAAGTGTTTCTTAATGAAGCTGAATATAATCTATAGGTAAGTAAATAACATGCTCTAAATAATGGCAAATTGTCTTATTTCTATTTCTCTTCTACAATTCTTCTCTGCTTACCACAACGATTTCATTCTGATCCACAAGATTCAGTTGATTTGATGGGTTTTTTCTGGTTGAAGAAATGAAAAAAAAGTTTGTATCACAAAAATGAATCTGCAAATAGGCAACAAGAATTCACTAGAGATATAGGGGGGTTATTTACTAAAACTCAAATGTATCTCGTATTTTATTAAGCCAAGTTCGGACCAAACTCCATCCTGATTTTATCTTATTTATCAATTAGACTCTGAAATAAACTAAATAAAATTGAGCCAAAAACCTGAATCGTAAGAATATTTTGGATTTGACTCTCGATTATTTGGGGTTATCACCAAACAACCCCAAAATTTTCCAGATTATTGGACAAACCCAATGCAGATCACAATATCTTCAAATTGTAAAATGGACATTTCACATTGACTTCTGCATGATCTCGATTAGTTTGAGATACCAGATTTAATGATGGTAGGGTTTAATAAATTCAAATGAGTTTTTCTCTCTAAAATTTAAGTTTTTGCCCAAAGAACCTCGGCCTTAAAAAAATTTAGTTTAGACAATACTCCAGGAAAAAAAGAAATCATATATATGTATATATAATGAATATAACCACATTTCAAATGTACTTAATTATACTGCTAGGCAAGTAGGGTAAAACTCTACATTAAGGGACATATTTATCAAGGGTTTTGAAAAAATAAAAAAAGAATCATTTAAAATAAAATTCCACCTAAATGGCTCCAAATTGATTGTAAGAAGCCACATGGGCTAAAACACCAATGTGGCAGGTTGAATATTCAAATTTGAATTCTCAAAGGGACAGTACATGATAAATTTCAAAATTCTAATTTGGACTATTCTATAGTCAACTTACACTAAATAAACTCGAAATTCTAATTTAAAAATTCTTATTTTTAATTCGAAGCTTGATAAATCTGAACCTAAAAATTACAATACATTTATATTTTCTGAACAGAATAACTATGCCTTTAAAGGCCAAATTTAATCAAGAGTCAAAGTAAAAATTCAAAGTAAAAAAAAGTTCAAATCTTGAGCTATTTTTGCGTACTAGACTAGGGAATAGTCCAAAGCTGAATTGAAAAAATCTCCCAATTACTCCCTATTTAACTGATAAATCTGCCCCCTACGTGTTAGAAGCCTATTAATAGAATTAAAATTTTTCAGTTTTAGAGATTGTCTCAAGCTCAACCATGGCGTAAACTACTGTATATATAGAGGAAGAATCCCCACTTTCCCCGACCCGGGGGTCTCCTTTAAGGAGAAATCTCCCCTCCCCCCAGCGACTTTCCTAATTGAGAGCTGGGGGACTGACAAAAGCTGCGAGCAGGTGGGGTGGCTGTGGGCCCCTGTTAAGATTAGACTATGGCATCTTACAGTAGCCCTCTGGCATTTGCCACAAGCTATAGATTGCCAGTCTGGCCATGACATTTTTGGTCTGGCTACCTTCCCTCCATGAAGGTCACAAATGAAAATGGATACAGTAGAAAGAAGCGAGTCCTTACCTTGCGAAAGCAAGAAAACAAGATTTGATTCTCTTCCACATTTTGAATGTAGAAATTTCTTTCTATGGAGACAAAACAAAAACATCACATCAGTCATCTCTTCCATGCACAATACCTATACACATATATATATATATATAGAATGGATAAAATACTCAGCAGCAAATGATGGTAGGGCTGGACCACGTACAACACCACAGTTCAAAATCCGATTTCTGTAATTCTAACTTACTCAAGACGACCACTAAGGGGCAGATTTATCAAGGTCGAGGTGATTTTTGAATGAAAAATTTCAAGCTATTTTTCATGTACTCTCCACTAGGGATAGTCAAATTTGATTTGATTTTGAAAAAAAAATCAAAAATTCAAATATAGAAATTTATCATGTACTGTCTCTTTAAAAATTTGACTTCAAACCATTAGCCATCTAAAACCTTCCAAATTGCTGTTTTAGCCTATGGGGGACCTCCTGGGAACCTATTTGGGAGTTCATTTCTAGGAGTTATAGTTTTTTTTGGGGAAAAACTTTGAACTTGGATTTGTAATCGAATGTGATTTTAATTAGATTCATACAATTTGAAATCCAGCTGAATACAGACCTATTCTATTAAAAACTGACCTATTTGCTCCAAAAAAATACAACTTAATTTGGTTGATCTTTTTGAATTTGAAGTTTTGCAGATTCAAAATTCGACCCAAGATAAATCTGCCCCTTAAATTCTCAATTTGACCCTTGATAAATCTGCCCCTAGACGTTCAATTGTTTTCTTAAAAAAACTCCCATTTGAGCTTATTGCGCATATTTGAATTTATTACAGTAAAAAAATTCACATAGATTCTATCTTTGAAAGTCTTTAATATTCCACATAGTTACCAGTCGTTAAAATAGTTTTGAAATATTGTTTTCCTTCTAATATCAGGAGTTGTACTCACCTCAGTCGTCTGAAAAAAGAAATGAGAAATATTCTGAGCTGGCTGCTTGAGACCTTAACTCTGCCCTATTATGACATCACACTGTGCATTGTGACATCACAAAGGCAGCCAGGTGTGGGCGGGATCATATTACACGTGTGAGATTCCCACCCATTGTGACATCACACGTGAACCCGAGGTGGGAAATGTAGGTCAGTGATGTAGATAAAGGTTGGTGGGTTGAGTGGATTCCAAGTGAAGTAATAGAGTGTAATAAATGTTTTAATGGATTTCATTATCCACAAGCCCCCACCTAAAAATAAAAGTAGGGGATGTGGCAATATTGTCTGTAGCGCTGAGCCCCAAGGTGATGGCACCCAAGAGAGACCCCCACTTGCCCCAACCCCCGCTCATCCCCAGCATCCACCTGCAACTTGTGCACCAAATCCCCCCACAGCCAGACAGCAGTTGATGAGTTGGGGGGGGGTTGAGTGGGCCAGAGCTACAGAAGGGCCAACATTAGGCAGACATAAGAGGTACATCACATGCCTCGTACCCCCCACCATTGCACCCCTAACCTAAATATCTGCCTCTTCTGCCCACCCCTAGTTTCCAGCCCAGATTTTGTGTTTCTAATATACAGTGATCAAGCGCAACAGCCTCCTTCAAAATCCTACTAACAAATTCTAAATGATTCCCAGTAGCACCAGCAGTCTCTAAGCCCCACAGTAACAGTATTAATAACATTCCTTTTGCTCATATTTGTACCCAACGATCCCGACTTGTACTCACCTCAGTCTCCTGACAAAGAATGAGCCAATCTGGGCTGCAGCTGGACACCTTCATTCTGTCCTTATTGACACACAGTGACCGATCACAATGACATCACCCCAGGCACAAAGTCAACAGAAAGTACATAATGATTGGTGGGCGGAGTTATAAAATACACTGGTGAATTAATGCCATAAAGAAATGATGTATTTGACATAACCCAATAAAGTGTAAAGCTCTTCATCCCACTAAGCTATTAGACAGCACAGATGTCTCTACTGTTACTGTATAACTCAATAGAACTGTAGCCTGTGTATGTTTATACCTTGTAAATCACTGAGTACAAATTGTGTCGCTATAGAAGTAAATTCAGAAATACTTGATAATAACTGACTTTCAATTTGATATCAACACTTTATTGTTACAACTTGTTGTCCCAGCATTTTACTACATTGCCAGTGTTGTAGGAAATTTGGGGTTTTGCTGAAAATTTAACAAATGTGACTTTTCCCAGTGTAAAAGGGATTCCCCATGGAGTAGTAATAATGGAGCTTTAGTAACTGATCTAATCTCCATTCTCCTCTCTTCTATCTCTCCTATAATATGGATATGGCTCTATCAGCCAAAAATGGCTTCCACCCCACAGCTGTGGCTAATACAGCTCCACTCTGGATGGGGGGTTCCCACAAATATGATACGCTAATGAAAAAGTTAAAGTATTTTGCATATTTTTTACAGGACCTGTTATCCAGAATGCTCAGAACCGTAGGTTATTCTGGATAAAGGATCTTTCTGGTAATTTGGATCTTCCATACCTTACGTCTCCGTAGTTGGAGCTTTCTGGATAATAAGATTTCTGAATAACGGATCCCATACTTGAATGCTTAAAAATATTTCTGGAATTAAAAGTCAATTTGAAATCTATAGAGTTATAAAAAGTCATTTAGTTTTTGTGCTTAGAGACTCACCAAATAATAGGTGTAACAATGTGACTATAAGTCCAGTTCATAATCAGGTGATTCTTTTTTGCTTCTGTTAATAGAATAGTTTATTCCATTTACCCACAAACATTTACAGAATTGTTTTCCTATTTGTAACTGTGCGGAACTCATTAGAAATAGGATCATTCCTGAATCATCACTATGCTATCCTATACTATCTATGGACTGGGGCTCAGGTAGTAAGTACAGGGCCCCATTGGCCCCATTTGCCCCCAAAAAACTGTGATTTTTCAAAGTCCGCCAATTGACTGCTAAATAAGTTCTAGGAGGTCTCGCCATAGGCTAAAACAGCAATTCACGCAGGTTTTAAATAGCGAATGGTCAAAGTTTTAACAGGGACAGTACATGATAAGTTTCAATATTCAAATAGTCTAATTTTTTTCTTATTCAAATCTCATTTTGGGCTATTCCATAGTCAAAGTACACAAAAATAGCTCAAAATTAGATTTTTTTATTTTTTTTACTTTGAATTTGGCAATTCAACCCTTAACAAATCTGCATAATAAACATAATCCGCACGGACAAGTTATCAGATAGACTAGATGTGCGGGTGATACGGTGATATGCTGGCAAATCACAAACCATTTACCCATGTGGGGTGTAGAAAAGATGTCCCAGGCTGTCATGTAGCGGCAAAGGTTGCAGCTTGGACAGTGGAAGCCTCCTGACTTCAACTCTGATAGCCAGGGGTTTCCCCCTTTAAGCTTGCATAACAATCTACAGCAATCAGTTTTGACCAACAATCTCAAAGGTGGTCCCTCGACTATAGCTAATCATGGGTGGTTCAGGCAAAATATGAGACAAATCCATATCGGCACATATTATATTCCAATGTCTCTGACTGTCTCACCCAAGATCTTAGTTCCGGAATGGTACCCTGGTACTTGAACACCAGTCCTGGTTTATGACCCCAAACCAGGACTTGGTGTTCCAGCACCAGTTACAACATTTGAGTTGTCACATTAACTATGTTACGTTTGCTGAATTTTCTGTTGGATTATGCTTGTTTTTATCTATATTTTCCTCCAATGTTAACCCTTTCTCCTGTATTACACTGAAGAGCATGGATAAGCGAATAATCTGCAATGTGTATGACGGGGTAGACTACCCTAGTGTGGTTTATAATTGACCAGGGTAACCACTTGTGGGCGGGAGTATTTATATCTATAAAGAACTCTCTTTGCATACACACACATTAGGTCTTGACAATGGTCTTTAGGTGGAGACCGAAACGTTGACCTGTACTATGTTTTAATGATGTATTAAATAAAAGCTACATTTTTTAACTATTTTCTATACTCTAAATAATTTGGTTATGAAATGCACATTTTGATAGTACTTCAAGTACAAGTCTTCAGGGCAGAGTTTATCAAGGGTCAAATTTTTCTAAACAGTTTCTAAAAACTCCCCATCAACTCCCCAAAAAACTGACCAATCAAAATGAATTAAAAAATAATATATATATATATATATATATTATATATATATATATATATATATATATATATATATATACACCACACACACACACATACACCACACACACAGGTTCTATCTAAATGTGCATTTCATAAAAATAAAAAAATTCAAGTATAGATGCACACGAGATTTGAAATAGTTAAAAACTGTTCTTTGTGTCATAATACATGTGATATGGATAATACAGGGTTAAAGGGGGAATATAGTAGATAGGGATACTACAGGGTTCAATGGGATATAGCAGATAGGGATAAACAGGGTTAAAGGGGATATGGTAGATAGAGATAATACAGGGTTAAAGGGGGATATAGTAGATAGGGATAATACAGGGTTAAGGGGATACACTAGATAGAGATAATAAGGGTTAAATGGGGAATATAGTCGACAGGGCTACAACAGGGTTAAAGGGGTCAATTGGGGAAGAAATAGATAGGGATAATACAGGGTTAAGGGGAATATAGTAGTTAGGGATAATACAGGTTTAAAGAGGGGAAATAGTAGATAGGGATAATACAGGGTTAAAGGGGGCAATAGTGGATAGGGATAATACAGGGTTAAAGGGGAATACAGTAGATAGGGATAATACAGGGTTAAGGGGGATACAGCAGATAGGGATAATACAGGGTTAAAGAGGGGATATAGTAGA
Source organism: Xenopus laevis (assembly GCF_017654675.1). Classification (NCBI taxonomy): domain Eukaryota; kingdom Metazoa; phylum Chordata; class Amphibia; order Anura; family Pipidae; genus Xenopus; species Xenopus laevis. The sequence continues at coordinate 183,678,839 of NC_054373.1, forward strand.
TAGGGATAATACAGGGTTAAATGGGATATAGTAGATAGAGACAATAAGGGTCAAATGGGGAATATAGTCGACAGGGCTACAACAGGGTTAAAGGGGTCAATTGGGGAAGATAATAGATAGGGATAATAAGGCCCGGACTGACAATCTGTGGATTCAGGTAATTGCCCGAAGGGCCGTTTAAATTTCATTCAAGTGGGCCGGCCGCTCTCTCGCTCCTAATCAGAAACTGCGCTGCAGTGTCTCTGCTGTTTCCGGAGCCATGTGACACGCCCTTGCTGTTTCCGGAGCCATGTGAACACGCCCCTTGTGCTTCTCTGCTGAAACCAGCAGCAACATCAGTATTCCCAGCTGCCCAGGAAATACACTAACGGCTGGAAAGAAGTTAAAACATGGTGGCGACATCTAGAGGATGTGCAGCAGCATGGGTGGGCCGTGCGGCTCAGACCCACTGCACAGAAAGAAGCCATACCTCCCAAATTTTGGAAGTAAAAGGAGGGACAAAAATGTTTTCTGCATGTAGTGCGGCAATCTTTTTGACACACCCATTTAGTGGCCAACTCCGTAATTACATGTTCATTATAAAAATTTGAAAACATTCTCCTTATCTAAACTGTTTAAAATTACTTATTTTCTTATCTCAAAATTGTTACAAAGTATCTTAGTTGCACCTGTTAGCTGTACTGGCTTCTCTGCCAAAAGCCAATTAAGTTAGAAACTTTGTTTCTTTTTCTGGCTGTTCAGTGCAAGAGAAAAGAGGGACTTTCAGTACAAATGAGGGACCTCAGGTTGAGCTGTCAAAAGAGGGACTGTCCTCTGAAAAAGGGACAGTTGGGAGGTATAACAGAAGCTCTCACCTACCTTCCTGATCACATGTGCAAAGTAAGTACAGTATGTGCGAGCAGCAGGGTGGGGGAGGGTTACAGAGGGGGCCCTGTAACTGAGGAGAGGTGGGGGAGGATTACAGAGGGGCCCTGCGACGGAGGGGGCCTTGTGGGCCTAAATGTGGCAGCCCTGGTGGACCCTGCCCCCACCCAGTCGGACATTAATTGTGCAGGATATGTCAGTGTTGGAGCTGGCTGCACTGAAGCCTGTCAGACTGAAAAGTAAATGGAGGAGGTTAGAGGATCTTCTCACCAGGTAAATACTTGTATGGTCAGTAAAACAATGTTACCTGTCAAGTGAATAATAGGGAAATGCATAAAAAATATATATGAAGGCCAGTAACATCCTGTATTATAAGGATAATGTACCCCTATGTAAATGATAAGGATATTAGAAGTCACTGAGGGGTTGTTCTGTGACCATATAAAGGCACAAGGCTGCAGGCTGAGTTATATCAGGGAACTCTGAGTATCACTTCGTGTATTATAAGGGATAATGTACCCCTACTGTAAATGATAAGGATATTAGAAGTCACTGAGGGGTTTTCCTGTGACCATATAAAGACAAAGGCTGCAGGCTGAGTTATACAGGGAACTCTGAGTATCACTTATGTATTATAAGGGATAATGTACCCCCTACTGTAAATGATAAGGATATTAGAAGTCACTGAGGGGTTGTTCTGTGACCATATAAAGGCACAAGGCTGCAGGCTGAGTTATACAGGGAACTCTGAGTATCACTCATGTATTATAAGGGATAATGTACCCCTACTGTAAATGATAAGGATATTAGAAGTCACTGAGGGGTTGTTCTGTGACCATATAAAGGCACAAGGCTGCAGGCTGAGTTATACAGGGAACTCTGAGTATCACTCATGTCTGTACAGAGAGATCCCATAAAACTATGGCAGCATAAGGTATTCCCTGTACTAAGCACAATTCAGCAGGAACAGTCCCCTAAGTTTGCTCATAGTCTGTACAGAGAGATCCCATAAAACTATGGCAGCATAGGTATTCCCTGTACTAAGCACAATTCAGCAGGAACAGTCCCTAAGTTTGCTCATAGTCTGTACAGAGAGATCCCATAAAACTATGGCAGCATAGGTATTCCCTGTACTAAGCACAATTCAGCAGGAACAGTCCCTAAGTTTGCTCATAGTCTGTACAGAGAGATCCCATAAAACTATGGCAGCATAGGTATTCCCTGTACTAAGCACAATTCAGCAGGAACAGTCCCCTAAGTTTGCTCATAGTCTGTACAGAGAGATCCCATAAAACTATGGCAGCATAGGTATTCCCTGTACTAAGCACAATTCAGCAGGAACAGTCCCTAAGTTTGCTCATAGTCTGTACAGAGAGATCCCATAAAACTATGGCAGCATAGGTATTCCCTGTACTAAGCACAATTCAGCAGGAACAGTCCCCTAAGTTTGCTCATAGTCTGTACAGAGAGATCCCATAAAACTATGGCAGCATAGGTATTCCCTGTACTAAGCACAATTCAGCAGGAACAGTCCCCTAAGTTTGCTCATAGTCTGTACAGAGAGATCCCATAAAACTATGGCAGCATAGGTATTCCCTGTACTAAGCACAATTCAGCAGGAACAGTCCCTAAGTTTGCTCATAGTCTGTACAGAGAGATCCCATAAAACTATGGCAGCATAGGTATTCCCTGTACTAAGCACAATTCAGCAGGAACAGTCCCTAAGTTTGCTCATAGTCTGTACAGAGAGATCCCATAAAACTATGGCAGCATAGGTATTCCCTGTACTAAGCACAATTCAGCAGGAACAGTCCCTAAGTTTGCTCATAGTCTGTACAGAGAGATCCCATAAAACTATGGCAGCATAGGTATTCCCTGTACTAAGCACAATTCAGCAGGAACAGTCCCCTAAGTTTGCTCATAGTCTGTACAGAGAGATCCCATAAAACTATGGCAGCATAGGTATTCCCTGTACTAAGCACAATTCAGCAGGAACAGTCCCTAAGTTTGCTCATAGTCTGTACAGAGAGATCCCATAAAACTATGGCAGCATAGGTATTCCCTGTACTAAGCACAATTCAGCAGGAACAGTCCCCTAAGTTTGCTCATAGTCTGTACAGAGAGATCCCATAAAACTATGGCAGCATAGGTATTCCCTGTACTAAGCACAATTCAGCAGGAACAGTCCCCTAAGTTTGCTCATAGTCTGTACAGAGAGATCCCATAAAACTATGGCAGCATAGGTATTCCCTGTACTAAGCACAATTCAGCAGGAACAGTCCCCTAAGTTTGCTCATAGTCTGTACAGAGAGATCCCATAAAACTATGGCAGCATAGGTATTCCCTGTACTAAGCACAATTCAGCAGGAACAGTCCCCTAAGTTTGCTCATAGTCTGTACAGAGAGATCCCATAAAACTATGGCAGCATAGGTATTCCCTGTACTAAGCACAATTCAGCAGGAACAGTCCCTAAGTTTGCTCATAGTCTGTACAGAGAGATCCCATAAAACTATGGCAGCATAGGTATTCCCTGTACTAAGCACAATTCAGCAGGAACAGTCCCCTAAGTTTGCTCATAGTCTGTACAGAGAGATCCCATAAAACTATGGCAGCATAGGTATTCCCTGTACTAAGCACAATTCAGCAGGAACAGTCCCCTAAGTTTGCTCATAGTCTGTACAGAGAGATCCCATAAAACTATGGCAGCATAGGTATTCCCTGTACTAAGCACAATTCAGCAGGAACAGTCCCCTAAGTTTGCTCATAGTCTGTACAGAGAGATCCCATAAAACTATGGCAGCATAGGTATTCCCTGTACTAAGCACAATTCAGCAGGAACAGTCCCCTAAGTTTGCTCATAGTCTGTACAGAGAGATCCCATAAAACTATGGCAGCATAGGTATTCCCTGTACTAAGCACAATTCAGCAGGAACAGTCCCCTAAGTTTGCTCATAGTCTGTACAGAGAGATCCCATAAAACTATGGCAGCATAGGTATTCCCTGTACTAAGCACAATTCAGCAGGAACAGTCCCCTAAGTTTGCTCATAGTCTGTACAGAGAGATCCCATAAAACTATGGCAGCATAGGTATTCCCTGTACTAAGCACAATTCAGCAGGAACAGTCCCCTAAGTTTGCTCATAGTCTGTACAGAGAGATCCCATAAAACTATGGCAGCATAGGTATTCCCTGTACTAAGCACAATTCAGCAGGAACAGTCCCCTAAGTTTGCTCATAGTCTGTACAGAGAGATCCCATAAAACTATGGCAGCATAGGTATTCCCTGTACTAAGCACAATTCAGCAGGAACAGTCCCCTAAGTTTGCTCATAGTCTGTACAGAGAGATCCCATAAAACTATGGCAGCATAGGTATTCCCTGTACTAAGCACAATTCAGCAGGAACAGTCCCCTAAGTTTGCTCATAGTCTGTACAGAGAGATCCCATAAAACTATGGCAGCATAGGTATTCCCTGTACTAAGCACAATTCAGCAGGAACAGTCCCCTAAGTTTGCTCATAGTCTGTACAGAGAGATCCCATAAAACTATGGCAGCATAGGTATTCCCTGTACTAAGCACAATTCAGCAGGAACAGTCCCCTAAGTTTGCTCATAGTCTGTACAGAGAGATCCCATAAAACTATGGCAGCATAGGTATTCCCTGTACTAAGCACAATTCAGCAGGAACAGTCCCTAAGTTTGCTCATAGTCTGTACAGAGAGATCCCATAAAACTATGGCAGCATAGGTATTCCCTGTACTAAGCACAATTCAGCAGGAACAGTCCCTAAGTTTGCTCATAGTCTGTACAGAGAGATCCCATAAAACTATGGCAGCATAGGTATTCCCTGTACTAAGCACAATTCAGCAGGAACAGTCCCCTAAGTTTGCTCATAGTCTGTACAGAGAGATCCCATAAAACTATGGCAGCATAGGTATTCCCTGTACTAAGCACAATTCAGCAGGAACAGTCCCCTAAGTTTGCTCATAGTCTGTACAGAGAGATCCCATAAAACTATGGCAGCATAGGTATTCCCTGTACTAAGCACAATTCAGCAGGAACAGTCCCCTAAGTTTGCTCATAGTCTGTACAGAGAGATCCCATAAAACTATGGCAGCATAGGTATTCCCTGTACTAAGCACAATTCAGCAGGAACAGTCCCCTAAGTTTGCTCATAGTCTGTACAGAGAGATCCCATAAAACTATGGCAGCATAGGTATTCCCTGTACTAAGCACAATTCAGCAGGAACAGTCCCCTAAGTTTGCTCATAGTCTGTACAGAGAGATCCCATAAAACTATGGCAGCATAGGTATTCCCTGTACTAAGCACAATTCAGCAGGAACAGTCCCCTAAGTTTGCTCATAGTCTGTACAGAGAGATCCCATAAAACTATGGCAGCATAGGTATTCCCTGTACTAAGCACAATTCAGCAGGAACAGTCCCCTAAGTTTGCTCATAGTCTGTACAGAGAGATCCCATAAAACTATGGCAGCATAGGTATTCCCTGTACTAAGCACAATTCAGCAGGAACAGTCCCCTAAGTTTGCTCATAGTCTGTACAGAGAGATCCCATAAAACTATGGCAGCATAGGTATTCCCTGTACTAAGCACAATTCAGCAGGAACAGTCCCCTAAGTTTGCTCATAGTCTGTACAGAGAGATCCCATAAAACTATGGCAGCATAGGTATTCCCTGTACTAAGCACAATTCAGCAGGAACAGTCCCCTAAGTTTGCTCATAGTCTGTACAGAGAGATCCCATAAAACTATGGCAGCATAGGTATTCCCTGTACTAAGCACAATTCAGCAGGAACAGTCCCCTAAGTTTGCTCATAGTCTGTACAGAGAGATCCCATAAAACTATGGCAGCATAGGTATTCCCTGTACTAAGCACAATTCAGCAGGAACAGTCCCTAAGTTTGCTCATAGTCTGTACAGAGAGATCCCATAAAACTATGGCAGCATAGGTATTCCCTGTACTAAGCACAATTCAGCAGGAACAGTCCCTAAGTTTGCTCATAGTCTGTACAGAGAGATCCCATAAAACTATGGCAGCATAGGTATTCCCTGTACTAAGCACAATTCAGCAGGAACAGTCCCTAAGTTTGCTCATAGTCTGTACAGAGAGATCCCATAAAACTATGGCAGCATAGGTATTCCCTGTACTAAGCACAATTCAGCAGGAACAGTCCCCTAAGTTTGCTCATAGTCTGTACAGAGAGATCCCATAAAACTATGGCAGCATAGGTATTCCCTGTACTAAGCACAATTCAGCAGGAACAGTCCCCTAAGTTTGCTCATAGTCTGTACAGAGAGATCCCATAAAACTATGGCAGCATAGGTATTCCCTGTACTAAGCACAATTCAGCAGGAACAGTCCCTAAGTTTGCTCATAGTCTGTACAGAGAGATCCCATAAAACTATGGCAGCATAGGTATTCCCTGTACTAAGCACAATTCAGCAGGAACAGTCCCCTAAGTTTGCTCATAGTCTGTACAGAGAGATCCCATAAAACTATGGCAGCATAGGTATTCCCTGTACTAAGCACAATTCAGCAGGAACAGTCCCTAAGTTTGCTCATAGTCTGTACAGAGAGATCCCATAAAACTATGGCAGCATAGGTATTCCCTGTACTAAGCACAATTCAGCAGGAACAGTCCCCTAAGTTTGCTCATAGTCTGTACAGAGAGATCCCATAAAACTATGGCAGCATAGGTATTCCCTGTACTAAGCACAATTCAGCAGGAACAGTCCCCTAAGTTTGCTCATAGTCTGTACAGAGAGATCCCATAAAACTATGGCAGCATAGGTATTCCCTGTACTAAGCACAATTCAGCAGGAACAGTCCCCTAAGTTTGCTCATAGTCTGTACAGAGAGATCCCATAAAACTATGGCAGCATAGGTATTCCCTGTACTAAGCACAATTCAGCAGGAACAGTCCCCTAAGTTTGCTCATAGTCTGTACAGAGAGATCCCATAAAACTATGGCAGCATAGGTATTCCCTGTACTAAGCACAATTCAGCAGGAACAGTCCCCTAAGTTTGCTCATAGTCTGTACAGAGAGATCCCATAAAACTATGGCAGCATAGGTATTCCCTGTACTAAGCACAATTCAGCAGGAACAGTCCCCTAAGTTTGCTCATAGTCTGTACAGAGAGATCCCATAAAACTATGGCAGCATAGGTATTCCCTGTACTAAGCACAATTCAGCAGGAACAGTCCCCTAAGTTTGCTCATAGTCTGTACAGAGAGATCCCATAAAACTATGGCAGCATAGGTATTCCCTGTACTAAGCACAATTCAGCAGGAACAGTCCCCTAAGTTTGCTCATAGTCTGTACAGAGAGATCCCATAAAACTATGGCAGCATAGGTATTCCCTGTACTAAGCACAATTCAGCAGGAACAGTCCCCTAAGTTTGCTCATAGTCTGTACAGAGAGATCCCATAAAACTATGGCAGCATAGGTATTCCCTGTACTAAGCACAATTCAGCAGGAACAGTCCCCTAAGTTTGCTCATAGTCTGTACAGAGAGATCCCATAAAACTATGGCAGCATAGGTATTCCCTGTACTAAGCACAATTCAGCAGGAACAGTCCCCTAAGTTTGCTCATAGTCTGTACAGAGAGATCCCATAAAACTATGGCAGCATAGGTATTCCCTGTACTAAGCACAATTCAGCAGGAACAGTCCCTAAGTTTGCTCATAGTCTGTACAGAGAGATCCCATAAAACTATGGCAGCATAGGTATTCCCTGTACTAAGCACAATTCAGCAGGAACAGTCCCCTAAGTTTGCTCATAGTCTGTACAGAGAGATCCCATAAAACTATGGCAGCATAGGTATTCCCTGTACTAAGCACAATTCAGCAGGAACAGTCCCCTAAGTTTGCTCATAGTCTGTACAGAGAGATCCCATAAAACTATGGCAGCATAGGTATTCCCTGTACTAAGCACAATTCAGCAGGAACAGTCCCCTAAGTTTGCTCATAGTCTGTACAGAGAGATCCCATAAAACTATGGCAGCATAGGTATTCCCTGTACTAAGCACAATTCAGCAGGAACAGTCCCCTAAGTTTGCTCATAGTCTGTACAGAGAGATCCCATAAAACTATGGCAGCATAGGTATTCCCTGTACTAAGCACAATTCAGCAGGAACAGTCCCCTAAGTTTGCTCATAGTCTGTACAGAGAGATCCCATAAAACTATGGCAGCATAGGTATTCCCTGTACTAAGCACAATTCAGCAGGAACAGTCCCTAAGTTTGCTCATAGTCTGTACAGAGAGATCCCATAAAACTATGGCAGCATAGGTATTCCCTGTACTAAGCACAATTCAGCAGGAACAGTCCCCTAAGTTTGCTCATAGTCTGTACAGAGAGATCCCATAAAACTATGGCAGCATAGGTATTCCCTGTACTAAGCACAATTCAGCAGGAACAGTCCCCTAAGTTTGCTCATAGTCTGTACAGAGAGATCCCATAAAACTATGGCAGCATAGGTATTCCCTGTACTAAGCACAATTCAGCAGGAACAGTCCCCTAAGTTTGCTCATAGTCTGTACAGAGAGATCCCATAAAACTATGGCAGCATAGGTATTCCCTGTACTAAGCACAATTCAGCAGGAACAGTCCCTAAGTTTGCTCATAGTCTGTACAGAGAGATCCCATAAAACTATGGCAGCATAGGTATTCCCTGTACTAAGCACAATTCAGCAGGAACAGTCCCCTAAGTTTGCTCATAGTCTGTACAGAGAGATCCCATAAAACTATGGCAGCATAGGTATTCCCTGTACTAAGCACAATTCAGCAGGAACAGTCCCCTAAGTTTGCTCATAGTCTGTACAGAGAGATCCCATAAAACTATGGCAGCATAGGTATTCCCTGTACTAAGCACAATTCAGCAGGAACAGTCCCTAAGTTTGCTCATAGTCTGTACAGAGAGATCCCATAAAACTATGGCAGCATAGGTATTCCCTGTACTAAGCACAATTCAGCAGGAACAGTCCCCTAAGTTTGCTCATAGTCTGTACAGAGAGATCCCATAAAACTATGGCAGCATAGGTATTCCCTGTACTAAGCACAATTCAGCAGGAACAGTCCCCTAAGTTTGCTCATAGTCTGTACAGAGAGATCCCATAAAACTATGGCAGCATAGGTATTCCCTGTACTAAGCACAATTCAGCAGGAACAGTCCCCTAAGTTTGCTCATAGTCTGTACAGAGAGATCCCATAAAACTATGGCAGCATAGGTATTCCCTGTACTAAGCACAATTCAGCAGGAACAGTCCCCTAAGTTTGCTCATAGTCTGTACAGAGAGATCCCATAAAACTATGGCAGCATAGGTATTCCCTGTACTAAGCACAATTCAGCAGGAACAGTCCCCTAAGTTTGCTCATAGTCTGTACAGAGAGATCCCATAAAACTATGGCAGCATAGGTATTCCCTGTACTAAGCACAATTCAGCAGGAACAGTCCCCTAAGTTTGCTCATAGTCTGTACAGAGAGATCCCATAAAACTATGGCAGCATAGGTATTCCCTGTACTAAGCACAATTCAGCAGGAACAGTCCCTAAGTTTGCTCATAGTCTGTACAGAGAGATCCCATAAAACTATGGCAGCATAGGTATTCCCTGTACTAAGCACAATTCAGCAGGAACAGTCCCCTAAGTTTGCTCATAGTCTGTACAGAGAGATCCCATAAAACTATGGCAGCATAGGTATTCCCTGTACTAAGCACAATTCAGCAGGAACAGTCCCCTAAGTTTGCTCATAGTCTGTACAGAGAGATCCCATAAAACTATGGCAGCATAGGTATTCCCTGTACTAAGCACAATTCAGCAGGAACAGTCCCCTAAGTTTGCTCATAGTCTGTACAGAGAGATCCCATAAAACTATGGCAGCATAGGTATTCCCTGTACTAAGCACAATTCAGCAGGAACAGTCCCCTAAGTTTGCTCATAGTCTGTACAGAGAGATCCCATAAAACTATGGCAGCATAGGTATTCCCTGTACTAAGCACAATTCAGCAGGAACAGTCCCCTAAGTTTGCTCATAGTCTGTACAGAGAGATCCCATAAAACTATGGCAGCATAGGTATTCCCTGTACTAAGCACAATTCAGCAGGAACAGTCCCTAAGTTTGCTCATAGTCTGTACAGAGAGATCCCATAAAACTATGGCAGCATAGGTATTCCCTGTACTAAGCACAATTCAGCAGGAACAGTCCCTAAGTTTGCTCATAGTCTGTACAGAGAGATCCCATAAAACTATGGCAGCATAGGTATTCCCTGTACTAAGCACAATTCAGCAGGAACAGTCCCCTAAGTTTGCTCATAGTCTGTACAGAGAGATCCCATAAAACTATGGCAGCATAGGTATTCCCTGTACTAAGCACAATTCAGCAGGAACAGTCCCCTAAGTTTGCTCATAGTCTGTACAGAGAGATCCCATAAAACTATGGCAGCATAGGTATTCCCTGTACTAAGCACAATTCAGCAGGAACAGTCCCCTAAGTTTGCTCATAGTCTGTACAGAGAGATCCCATAAAACTATGGCAGCATAGGTATTCCCTGTACTAAGCACAATTCAGCAGGAACAGTCCCCTAAGTTTGCTCATAGTCTGTACAGAGAGATCCCATAAAACTATGGCAGCATAGGTATTCCCTGTACTAAGCACAATTCAGCAGGAACAGTCCCTAAGTTTGCTCATAGTCTGTACAGAGAGATCCCATAAAACTATGGCAGCATAGGTATTCCCTGTACTAAGCACAATTCAGCAGGAACAGTCCCCTAAGTTTGCTCATAGTCTGTACAGAGAGATCCCATAAAACTATGGCAGCATAGGTATTCCCTGTACTAAGCACAATTCAGCAGGAACAGTCCCCTAAGTTTGCTCATAGTCTGTACAGAGAGATCCCATAAAACTATGGCAGCATAGGTATTCCCTGTACTAAGCACAATTCAGCAGGAACAGTCCCTAAGTTTGCTCATAGTCTGTACAGAGAGATCCCATAAAACTATGGCAGCATAGGTATTCCCTGTACTAAGCACAATTCAGCAGGAACAGTCCCCTAAGTTTGCTCATAGTCTGTACAGAGAGATCCCATAAAACTATGGCAGCATAGGTATTCCCTGTACTAAGCACAATTCAGCAGGAACAGTCCCCTAAGTTTGCTCATAGTCTGTACAGAGAGATCCCATAAAACTATGGCAGCATAGGTATTCCCTGTACTAAGCACAATTCAGCAGGAACAGTCCCCTAAGTTTGCTCATAGTCTGTACAGAGAGATCCCATAAAACTATGGCAGCATAGGTATTCCCTGTACTAAGCACAATTCAGCAGGAACAGTCCCCTAAGTTTGCTCATAGTCTGTACAGAGAGATCCCATAAAACTATGGCAGCATAGGTATTCCCTGTACTAAGCACAATTCAGCAGGAACAGTCCCCTAAGTTTGCTCATAGTCTGTACAGAGAGATCCCATAAAACTATGGCAGCATAGGTATTCCCTGTACTAAGCACAATTCAGCAGGAACAGTCCCCTAAGTTTGCTCATAGTCTGTACAGAGAGATCCCATAAAACTATGGCAGCATAGGTATTCCCTGTACTAAGCACAATTCAGCAGGAACAGTCCCCTAAGTTTGCTCATAGTCTGTACAGAGAGATCCCATAAAACTATGGCAGCATAGGTATTCCCTGTACTAAGCACAATTCAGCAGGAACAGTCCCTAAGTTTGCTCATAGTCTGTACAGAGAGATCCCATAAAACTATGGCAGCATAGGTATTCCCTGTACTAAGCACAATTCAGCAGGAACAGTCCCCTAAGTTTGCTCATAGTCTGTACAGAGAGATCCCATAAAACTATGGCAGCATAGGTATTCCCTGTACTAAGCACAATTCAGCAGGAACAGTCCCTAAGTTTGCTCATAGTCTGTACAGAGAGATCCCATAAAACTATGGCAGCATAGGTATTCCCTGTACTAAGCACAATTCAGCAGGAACAGTCCCCTAAGTTTGCTCATAGTCTGTACAGAGAGATCCCATAAAACTATGGCAGCATAGGTATTCCCTGTACTAAGCACAATTCAGCAGGAACAGTCCCTAAGTTTGCTCATAGTCTGTACAGAGAGATCCCATAAAACTATGGCAGCATAGGTATTCCCTGTACTAAGCACAATTCAGCAGGAACAGTCCCTAAGTTTGCTCATAGTCTGTACAGAGAGATCCCATAAAACTATGGCAGCATAGGTATTCCCTGTACTAAGCACAATTCAGCAGGAACAGTCCCCTAAGTTTGCTCATAGTCTGTACAGAGAGATCCCATAAAACTATGGCAGCATAGGTATTCCCTGTACTAAGCACAATTCAGCAGGAACAGTCCCTAAGTTTGCTCATAGTCTGTACAGAGAGATCCCATAAAACTATGGCAGCATAGGTATTCCCTGTACTAAGCACAATTCAGCAGGAACAGTCCCCTAAGTTTGCTCATAGTCTGTACAGAGAGATCCCATAAAACTATGGCAGCATAGGTATTCCCTGTACTAAGCACAATTCAGCAGGAACAGTCCCCTAAGTTTGCTCATAGTCTGTACAGAGAGATCCCATAAAACTATGGCAGCATAGGTATTCCCTGTACTAAGCACAATTCAGCAGGAACAGTCCCCTAAGTTTGCTCATAGTCTGTACAGAGAGATCCCATAAAACTATGGCAGCATAGGTATTCCCTGTACTAAGCACAATTCAGCAGGAACAGTCCCCTAAGTTTGCTCATAGTCTGTACAGAGAGATCCCATAAAACTATGGCAGCATAGGTATTCCCTGTACTAAGCACAATTCAGCAGGAACAGTCCCTAAGTTTGCTCATAGTCTGTACAGAGAGATCCCATAAAACTATGGCAGCATAGGTATTCCCTGTACTAAGCACAATTCAGCAGGAACAGTCCCTAAGTTTGCTCATAGTCTGTACAGAGAGATCCCATAAAACTATGGCAGCATAGGTATTCCCTGTACTAAGCACAATTCAGCAGGAACAGTCCCTAAGTTTGCTCATAGTCTGTACAGAGAGATCCCATAAAACTATGGCAGCATAGGTATTCCCTGTACTAAGCACAATTCAGCAGGAACAGTCCCCTAAGTTTGCTCATAGTCTGTACAGAGAGATCCCATAAAACTATGGCAGCATAGGTATTCCCTGTACTAAGCACAATTCAGCAGGAACAGTCCCCTAAGTTTGCTCATAGTCTGTACAGAGAGATCCCATAAAACTATGGCAGCATAGGTATTCCCTGTACTAAGCACAATTCAGCAGGAACAGTCCCCTAAGTTTGCTCATAGTCTGTACAGAGAGATCCCATAAAACTATGGCAGCATAGGTATTCCCTGTACTAAGCACAATTCAGCAGGAACAGTCCCCTAAGTTTGCTCATAGTCTGTACAGAGAGATCCCATAAAACTATGGCAGCATAGGTATTCCCTGTACTAAGCACAATTCAGCAGGAACAGTCCCTAAGTTTGCTCATAGTCTGTACAGAGAGATCCCATAAAACTATGGCAGCATAGGTATTCCCTGTACTAAGCACAATTCAGCAGGAACAGTCCCTAAGTTTGCTCATAGTCTGTACAGAGAGATCCCATAAAACTATGGCAGCATAGGTATTCCCTGTACTAAGCACAATTCAGCAGGAACAGTCCCCTAAGTTTGCTCATAGTCTGTACAGAGAGATCCCATAAAACTATGGCAGCATAGGTATTCCCTGTACTAAGCACAATTCAGCAGGAACAGTCCCCTAAGTTTGCTCATAGTCTGTACAGAGAGATCCCATAAAACTATGGCAGCATAGGTATTCCCTGTACTAAGCACAATTCAGCAGGAACAGTCCCCTAAGTTTGCTCATAGTCTGTACAGAGAGATCCCATAAAACTATGGCAGCATAGGTATTCCCTGTACTAAGCACAATTCAGCAGGAACAGTCCCCTAAGTTTGCTCATAGTCTGTACAGAGAGATCCCATAAAACTATGGCAGCATAGGTATTCCCTGTACTAAGCACAATTCAGCAGGAACAGTCCCCTAAGTTTGCTCATAGTCTGTACAGAGAGATCCCATAAAACTATGGCAGCATAGGTATTCCCTGTACTAAGCACAATTCAGCAGGAACAGTCCCCTAAGTTTGCTCATAGTCTGTACAGAGAGATCCCATAAAACTATGGCAGCATAGGTATTCCCTGTACTAAGCACAATTCAGCAGGAACAGTCCCCTAAGTTTGCTCATAGTCTGTACAGAGAGATCCCATAAAACTATGGCAGCATAGGTATTCCCTGTACTAAGCACAATTCAGCAGGAACAGTCCCTAAGTTTGCTCATAGTCTGTACAGAGAGATCCCATAAAACTATGGCAGCATAGGTATTCCCTGTACTAAGCACAATTCAGCAGGAACAGTCCCCTAAGTTTGCTCATAGTCTGTACAGAGAGATCCCATAAAACTATGGCAGCATAGGTATTCCCTGTACTAAGCACAATTCAGCAGGAACAGTCCCCTAAGTTTGCTCATAGTCTGTACAGAGAGATCCCATAAAACTATGGCAGCATAGGTATTCCCTGTACTAAGCACAATTCAGCAGGAACAGTCCCCTAAGTTTGCTCATAGTCTGTACAGAGAGATCCCATAAAACTATGGCAGCATAGGTATTCCCTGTACTAAGCACAATTCAGCAGGAACAGTCCCTAAGTTTGCTCATAGTCTGTACAGAGAGATCCCATAAAACTATGGCAGCATAGGTATTCCCTGTACTAAGCACAATTCAGCAGGAACAGTCCCCTAAGTTTGCTCATAGTCTGTACAGAGAGATCCCATAAAACTATGGCAGCATAGGTATTCCCTGTACTAAGCACAATTCAGCAGGAACAGTCCCTAAGTTTGCTCATAGTCTGTACAGAGAGATCCCATAAAACTATGGCAGCATAGGTATTCCCTGTACTAAGCACAATTCAGCAGGAACAGTCCCCTAAGTTTGCTCATAGTCTGTACAGAGAGATCCCATAAAACTATGGCAGCATAGGTATTCCCTGTACTAAGCACAATTCAGCAGGAACAGTCCCCTAAGTTTGCTCATAGTCTGTACAGAGAGATCCCATAAAACTATGGCAGCATAGGTATTCCCTGTACTAAGCACAATTCAGCAGGAACAGTCCCCTAAGTTTGCTCATAGTCTGTACAGAGAGATCCCATAAAACTATGGCAGCATAGGTATTCCCTGTACTAAGCACAATTCAGCAGGAACAGTCCCCTAAGTTTGCTCATAGTCTGTACAGAGAGATCCCATAAAACTATGGCAGCATAGGTATTCCCTGTACTAAGCACAATTCAGCAGGAACAGTCCCTAAGTTTGCTCATAGTCTGTACAGAGAGATCCCATAAAACTATGGCAGCATAGGTATTCCCTGTACTAAGCACAATTCAGCAGGAACAGTCCCCTAAGTTTGCTCATAGTCTGTACAGAGAGATCCCATAAAACTATGGCAGCATAGGTATTCCCTGTACTAAGCACAATTCAGCAGGAACAGTCCCCTAAGTTTGCTCATAGTCTGTACAGAGAGATCCCATAAAACTATGGCAGCATAGGTATTCCCTGTACTAAGCACAATTCAGCAGGAACAGTCCCTAAGTTTGCTCATAGTCTGTACAGAGAGATCCCATAAAACTATGGCAGCATAGGTATTCCCTGTACTAAGCACAATTCAGCAGGAACAGTCCCCTAAGTTTGCTCATAGTCTGTACAGAGAGATCCCATAAAACTATGGCAGCATAGGTATTCCCTGTACTAAGCACAATTCAGCAGGAACAGTCCCCTAAGTTTGCTCATAGTCTGTACAGAGAGATCCCATAAAACTATGGCAGCATAGGTATTCCCTGTACTAAGCACAATTCAGCAGGAACAGTCCCTAAGTTTGCTCATAGTCTGTACAGAGAGATCCCATAAAACTATGGCAGCATAGGTATTCCCTGTACTAAGCACAATTCAGCAGGAACAGTCCCCTAAGTTTGCTCATAGTCTGTACAGAGAGATCCCATAAAACTATGGCAGCATAGGTATTCCCTGTACTAAGCACAATTCAGCAGGAACAGTCCCCTAAGTTTGCTCATAGTCTGTACAGAGAGATCCCATAAAACTATGGCAGCATAGGTATTCCCTGTACTAAGCACAATTCAGCAGGAACAGTCCCCTAAGTTTGCTCATAGTCTGTACAGAGAGATCCCATAAAACTATGGCAGCATAGGTATTCCCTGTACTAAGCACAATTCAGCAGGAACAGTCCCCTAAGTTTGCTCATAGTCTGTACAGAGAGATCCCATAAAACTATGGCAGCATAGGTATTCCCTGTACTAAGCACAATTCAGCAGGAACAGTCCCCTAAGTTTGCTCATAGTCTGTACAGAGAGATCCCATAAAACTATGGCAGCATAGGTATTCCCTGTACTAAGCACAATTCAGCAGGAACAGTCCCTAAGTTTGCTCATAGTCTGTACAGAGAGATCCCATAAAACTATGGCAGCATAGGTATTCCCTGTACTAAGCACAATTCAGCAGGAACAGTCCCTAAGTTTGCTCATAGTCTGTACAGAGAGATCCCATAAAACTATGGCAGCATAGGTATTCCCTGTACTAAGCACAATTCAGCAGGAACAGTCCCCTAAGTTTGCTCATAGTCTGTACAGAGAGATCCCATAAAACTATGGCAGCATAGGTATTCCCTGTACTAAGCACAATTCAGCAGGAACAGTCCCCTAAGTTTGCTCATAGTCTGTACAGAGAGATCCCATAAAACTATGGCAGCATAGGTATTCCCTGTACTAAGCACAATTCAGCAGGAACAGTCCCCTAAGTTTGCTCATAGTCTGTACAGAGAGATCCCATAAAACTATGGCAGCATAGGTATTCCCTGTACTAAGCACAATTCAGCAGGAACAGTCCCCTAAGTTTGCTCATAGTCTGTACAGAGAGATCCCATAAAACTATGGCAGCATAGGTATTCCCTGTACTAAGCACAATTCAGCAGGAACAGTCCCTAAGTTTGCTCATAGTCTGTACAGAGAGATCCCATAAAACTATGGCAGCATAGGTATTCCCTGTACTAAGCACAATTCAGCAGGAACAGTCCCCTAAGTTTGCTCATAGTCTGTACAGAGAGATCCCATAAAACTATGGCAGCATAGGTATTCCCTGTACTAAGCACAATTCAGCAGGAACAGTCCCCTAAGTTTGCTCATAGTCTGTACAGAGAGATCCCATAAAACTATGGCAGCATAGGTATTCCCTGTACTAAGCACAATTCAGCAGGAACAGTCCCCTAAGTTTGCTCATAGTCTGTACAGAGAGATCCCATAAAACTATGGCAGCATAGGTATTCCCTGTACTAAGCACAATTCAGCAGGAACAGTCCCCTAAGTTTGCTCATAGTCTGTACAGAGAGATCCCATAAAACTATGGCAGCATAGGTATTCCCTGTACTAAGCACAATTCAGCAGGAACAGTCCCCTAAGTTTGCTCATAGTCTGTACAGAGAGATCCCATAAAACTATGGCAGCATAGGTATTCCCTGTACTAAGCACAATTCAGCAGGAACAGTCCCCTAAGTTTGCTCATAGTCTGTACAGAGAGATCCCATAAAACTATGGCAGCATAGGTATTCCCTGTACTAAGCACAATTCAGCAGGAACAGTCCCCTAAGTTTGCTCATAGTCTGTACAGAGAGATCCCATAAAACTATGGCAGCATAGGTATTCCCTGTACTAAGCACAATTCAGCAGGAACAGTCCCTAAGTTTGCTCATAGTCTGTACAGAGAGATCCCATAAAACTATGGCAGCATAGGTATTCCCTGTACTAAGCACAATTCAGCAGGAACAGTCCCTAAGTTTGCTCATAGTCTGTACAGAGAGATCCCATAAAACTATGGCAGCATAGGTATTCCCTGTACTAAGCACAATTCAGCAGGAACAGTCCCTAAGTTTGCTCATAGTCTGTACAGAGAGATCCCATAAAACTATGGCAGCATAGGTATTCCCTGTACTAAGCACAATTCAGCAGGAACAGTCCCCTAAGTTTGCTCATAGTCTGTACAGAGAGATCCCATAAAACTATGGCAGCATAGGTATTCCCTGTACTAAGCACAATTCAGCAGGAACAGTCCCCTAAGTTTGCTCATAGTCTGTACAGAGAGATCCCATAAAACTATGGCAGCATAGGTATTCCCTGTACTAAGCACAATTCAGCAGGAACAGTCCCCTAAGTTTGCTCATAGTCTGTACAGAGAGATCCCATAAAACTATGGCAGCATAGGTATTCCCTGTACTAAGCACAATTCAGCAGGAACAGTCCCTAAGTTTGCTCATAGTCTGTACAGAGAGATCCCATAAAACTATGGCAGCATAGGTATTCCCTGTACTAAGCACAATTCAGCAGGAACAGTCCCTAAGTTTGCTCATAGTCTGTACAGAGAGATCCCATAAAACTATGGCAGCATAGGTATTCCCTGTACTAAGCACAATTCAGCAGGAACAGTCCCCTAAGTTTGCTCATAGTCTGTACAGAGAGATCCCATAAAACTATGGCAGCATAGGTATTCCCTGTACTAAGCACAATTCAGCAGGAACAGTCCCCTAAGTTTGCTCATAGTCTGTACAGAGAGATCCCATAAAACTATGGCAGCATAGGTATTCCCTGTACTAAGCACAATTCAGCAGGAACAGTCCCTAAGTTTGCTCATAGTCTGTACAGAGAGATCCCATAAAACTATGGCAGCATAGGTATTCCCTGTACTAAGCACAATTCAGCAGGAACAGTCCCTAAGTTTGCTCATAGTCTGTACAGAGAGATCCCATAAAACTATGGCAGCATAGGTATTCCCTGTACTAAGCACAATTCAGCAGGAACAGTCCCCTAAGTTTGCTCATAGTCTGTACAGAGAGATCCCATAAAACTATGGCAGCATAGGTATTCCCTGTACTAAGCACAATTCAGCAGGAACAGTCCCTAAGTTTGCTCATAGTCTGTACAGAGAGATCCCATAAAACTATGGCAGCATAGGTATTCCCTGTACTAAGCACAATTCAGCAGGAACAGTCCCTAAGTTTGCTCATAGTCTGTACAGAGAGATCCCATAAAACTATGGCAGCATAGGTATTCCCTGTACTAAGCACAATTCAGCAGGAACAGTCCCTAAGTTTGCTCATAGTCTGTACAGAGAGATCCCATAAAACTATGGCAGCATAGGTATTCCCTGTACTAAGCACAATTCAGCAGGAACAGTCCCCTAAGTTTGCTCATAGTCTGTACAGAGAGATCCCATAAAACTATGGCAGCATAGGTATTCCCTGTACTAAGCACAATTCAGCAGGAACAGTCCCCTAAGTTTGCTCATAGTCTGTACAGAGAGATCCCATAAAACTATGGCAGCATAGGTATTCCCTGTACTAAGCACAATTCAGCAGGAACAGTCCCCTAAGTTTGCTCATAGTCTGTACAGAGAGATCCCATAAAACTATGGCAGCATAGGTATTCCCTGTACTAAGCACAATTCAGCAGGAACAGTCCCCTAAGTTTGCTCATAGTCTGTACAGAGAGATCCCATAAAACTATGGCAGCATAGGTATTCCCTGTACTAAGCACAATTCAGCAGGAACAGTCCCCTAAGTTTGCTCATAGTCTGTACAGAGAGATCCCATAAAACTATGGCAGCATAGGTATTCCCTGTACTAAGCACAATTCAGCAGGAACAGTCCCCTAAGTTTGCTCATAGTCTGTACAGAGAGATCCCATAAAACTATGGCAGCATAGGTATTCCCTGTACTAAGCACAATTCAGCAGGAACAGTCCCTAAGTTTGCTCATAGTCTGTACAGAGAGATCCCATAAAACTATGGCAGCATAGGTATTCCCTGTACTAAGCACAATTCAGCAGGAACAGTCCCCTAAGTTTGCTCATAGTCTGTACAGAGAGATCCCATAAAACTATGGCAGCATAGGTATTCCCTGTACTAAGCACAATTCAGCAGGAACAGTCCCCTAAGTTTGCTCATAGTCTGTACAGAGAGATCCCATAAAACTATGGCAGCATAGGTATTCCCTGTACTAAGCACAATTCAGCAGGAACAGTCCCTAAGTTTGCTCATAGTCTGTACAGAGAGATCCCATAAAACTATGGCAGCATAGGTATTCCCTGTACTAAGCACAATTCAGCAGGAACAGTCCCTAAGTTTGCTCATAGTCTGTACAGAGAGATCCCATAAAACTATGGCAGCATAGGTATTCCCTGTACTAAGCACAATTCAGCAGGAACAGTCCCCTAAGTTTGCTCATAGTCTGTACAGAGAGATCCCATAAAACTATGGCAGCATAGGTATTCCCTGTACTAAGCACAATTCAGCAGGAACAGTCCCCTAAGTTTGCTCATAGTCTGTACAGAGAGATCCCATAAAACTATGGCAGCATAGGTATTCCCTGTACTAAGCACAATTCAGCAGGAACAGTCCCCTAAGTTTGCTCATAGTCTGTACAGAGAGATCCCATAAAACTATGGCAGCATAGGTATTCCCTGTACTAAGCACAATTCAGCAGGAACAGTCCCCTAAGTTTGCTCATAGTCTGTACAGAGAGATCCCATAAAACTATGGCAGCATAGGTATTCCCTGTACTAAGCACAATTCAGCAGGAACAGTCCCCTAAGTTTGCTCATAGTCTGTACAGAGAGATCCCATAAAACTATGGCAGCATAGGTATTCCCTGTACTAAGCACAATTCAGCAGGAACAGTCCCTAAGTTTGCTCATAGTCTGTACAGAGAGATCCCATAAAACTATGGCAGCATAGGTATTCCCTGTACTAAGCACAATTCAGCAGGAACAGTCCCTAAGTTTGCTCATAGTCTGTACAGAGAGATCCCATAAAACTATGGCAGCATAGGTATTCCCTGTACTAAGCACAATTCAGCAGGAACAGTCCCTAAGTTTGCTCATAGTCTGTACAGAGAGATCCCATAAAACTATGGCAGCATAGGTATTCCCTGTACTAAGCACAATTCAGCAGGAACAGTCCCCTAAGTTTGCTCATAGTCTGTACAGAGAGATCCCATAAAACTATGGCAGCATAGGTATTCCCTGTACTAAGCACAATTCAGCAGGAACAGTCCCCTAAGTTTGCTCATAGTCTGTACAGAGAGATCCCATAAAACTATGGCAGCATAGGTATTCCCTGTACTAAGCACAATTCAGCAGGAACAGTCCCTAAGTTTGCTCATAGTCTGTACAGAGAGATCCCATAAAACTATGGCAGCATAGGTATTCCCTGTACTAAGCACAATTCAGCAGGAACAGTCCCTAAGTTTGCTCATAGTCTGTACAGAGAGATCCCATAAAACTATGGCAGCATAGGTATTCCCTGTACTAAGCACAATTCAGCAGGAACAGTCCCTAAGTTTGCTCATAGTCTGTACAGAGAGATCCCATAAAACTATGGCAGCATAGGTATTCCCTGTACTAAGCACAATTCAGCAGGAACAGTCCCCTAAGTTTGCTCATAGTCTGTACAGAGAGATCCCATAAAACTATGGCAGCATAGGTATTCCCTGTACTAAGCACAATTCAGCAGGAACAGTCCCTAAGTTTGCTCATAGTCTGTACAGAGAGATCCCATAAAACTATGGCAGCATAGGTATTCCCTGTACTAAGCACAATTCAGCAGGAACAGTCCCCTAAGTTTGCTCATAGTCTGTACAGAGAGATCCCATAAAACTATGGCAGCATAGGTATTCCCTGTACTAAGCACAATTCAGCAGGAACAGTCCCCTAAGTTTGCTCATAGTCTGTACAGAGAGATCCCATAAAACTATGGCAGCATAGGTATTCCCTGTACTAAGCACAATTCAGCAGGAACAGTCCCCTAAGTTTGCTCATAGTCTGTACAGAGAGATCCCATAAAACTATGGCAGCATAGGTATTCCCTGTACTAAGCACAATTCAGCAGGAACAGTCCCCTAAGTTTGCTCATAGTCTGTACAGAGAGATCCCATAAAACTATGGCAGCATAGGTATTCCCTGTACTAAGCACAATTCAGCAGGAACAGTCCCCTAAGTTTGCTCATAGTCTGTACAGAGAGATCCCATAAAACTATGGCAGCATAGGTATTCCCTGTACTAAGCACAATTCAGCAGGAACAGTCCCCTAAGTTTGCTCATAGTCTGTACAGAGAGATCCCATAAAACTATGGCAGCATAGGTATTCCCTGTACTAAGCACAATTCAGCAGGAACAGTCCCCTAAGTTTGCTCATAGTCTGTACAGAGAGATCCCATAAAACTATGGCAGCATAGGTATTCCCTGTACTAAGCACAATTCAGCAGGAACAGTCCCCTAAGTTTGCTCATAGTCTGTACAGAGAGATCCCATAAAACTATGGCAGCATAGGTATTCCCTGTACTAAGCACAATTCAGCAGGAACAGTCCCCTAAGTTTGCTCATAGTCTGTACAGAGAGATCCCATAAAACTATGGCAGCATAGGTATTCCCTGTACTAAGCACAATTCAGCAGGAACAGTCCCTAAGTTTGCTCATAGTCTGTACAGAGAGATCCCATAAAACTATGGCAGCATAGGTATTCCCTGTACTAAGCACAATTCAGCAGGAACAGTCCCTAAGTTTGCTCATAGTCTGTACAGAGAGATCCCATAAAACTATGGCAGCATAGGTATTCCCTGTACTAAGCACAATTCAGCAGGAACAGTCCCTAAGTTTGCTCATAGTCTGTACAGAGAGATCCCATAAAACTATGGCAGCATAGGTATTCCCTGTACTAAGCACAATTCAGCAGGAACAGTCCCCTAAGTTTGCTCATAGTCTGTACAGAGAGATCCCATAAAACTATGGCAGCATAGGTATTCCCTGTACTAAGCACAATTCAGCAGGAACAGTCCCTAAGTTTGCTCATAGTCTGTACAGAGAGATCCCATAAAACTATGGCAGCATAGGTATTCCCTGTACTAAGCACAATTCAGCAGGAACAGTCCCCTAAGTTTGCTCATAGTCTGTACAGAGAGATCCCATAAAACTATGGCAGCATAGGTATTCCCTGTACTAAGCACAATTCAGCAGGAACAGTCCCTAAGTTTGCTCATAGTCTGTACAGAGAGATCCCATAAAACTATGGCAGCATAGGTATTCCCTGTACTAAGCACAATTCAGCAGGAACAGTCCCTAAGTTTGCTCATAGTCTGTACAGAGAGATCCCATAAAACTATGGCAGCATAGGTATTCCCTGTACTAAGCACAATTCAGCAGGAACAGTCCCCTAAGTTTGCTCATAGTCTGTACAGAGAGATCCCATAAAACTATGGCAGCATAGGTATTCCCTGTACTAAGCACAATTCAGCAGGAACAGTCCCCTAAGTTTGCTCATAGTCTGTACAGAGAGATCCCATAAAACTATGGCAGCATAGGTATTCCCTGTACTAAGCACAATTCAGCAGGAACAGTCCCCTAAGTTTGCTCATAGTCTGTACAGAGAGATCCCATAAAACTATGGCAGCATAGGTATTCCCTGTACTAAGCACAATTCAGCAGGAACAGTCCCCTAAGTTTGCTCATAGTCTGTACAGAGAGATCCCATAAAACTATGGCAGCATAGGTATTCCCTGTACTAAGCACAATTCAGCAGGAACAGTCCCCTAAGTTTGCTCATAGTCTGTACAGAGAGATCCCATAAAACTATGGCAGCATAGGTATTCCCTGTACTAAGCACAATTCAGCAGGAACAGTCCCCTAAGTTTGCTCATAGTCTGTACAGAGAGATCCCATAAAACTATGGCAGCATAGGTATTCCCTGTACTAAGCACAATTCAGCAGGAACAGTCCCTAAGTTTGCTCATAGTCTGTACAGAGAGATCCCATAAAACTATGGCAGCATAGGTATTCCCTGTACTAAGCACAATTCAGCAGGAACAGTCCCCTAAGTTTGCTCATAGTCTGTACAGAGAGATCCCATAAAACTATGGCAGCATAGGTATTCCCTGTACTAAGCACAATTCAGCAGGAACAGTCCCCTAAGTTTGCTCATAGTCTGTACAGAGAGATCCCATAAAACTATGGCAGCATAGGTATTCCCTGTACTAAGCACAATTCAGCAGGAACAGTCCCTAAGTTTGCTCATAGTCTGTACAGAGAGATCCCATAAAACTATGGCAGCATAGGTATTCCCTGTACTAAGCACAATTCAGCAGGAACAGTCCCTAAGTTTGCTCATAGTCTGTACAGAGAGATCCCATAAAACTATGGCAGCATAGGTATTCCCTGTACTAAGCACAATTCAGCAGGAACAGTCCCCTAAGTTTGCTCATAGTCTGTACAGAGAGATCCCATAAAACTATGGCAGCATAGGTATTCCCTGTACTAAGCACAATTCAGCAGGAACAGTCCCCTAAGTTTGCTCATAGTCTGTACAGAGAGATCCCATAAAACTATGGCAGCATAGGTATTCCCTGTACTAAGCACAATTCAGCAGGAACAGTCCCTAAGTTTGCTCATAGTCTGTACAGAGAGATCCCATAAAACTATGGCAGCATAGGTATTCCCTGTACTAAGCACAATTCAGCAGGAACAGTCCCCTAAGTTTGCTCATAGTCTGTACAGAGAGATCCCATAAAACTATGGCAGCATAGGTATTCCCTGTACTAAGCACAATTCAGCAGGAACAGTCCCCTAAGTTTGCTCATAGTCTGTACAGAGAGATCCCATAAAACTATGGCAGCATAGGTATTCCCTGTACTAAGCACAATTCAGCAGGAACAGTCCCTAAGTTTGCTCATAGTCTGTACAGAGAGATCCCATAAAACTATGGCAGCATAGGTATTCCCTGTACTAAGCACAATTCAGCAGGAACAGTCCCCTAAGTTTGCTCATAGTCTGTACAGAGAGATCCCATAAAACTATGGCAGCATAGGTATTCCCTGTACTAAGCACAATTCAGCAGGAACAGTCCCTAAGTTTGCTCATAGTCTGTACAGAGAGATCCCATAAAACTATGGCAGCATAGGTATTCCCTGTACTAAGCACAATTCAGCAGGAACAGTCCCCTAAGTTTGCTCATAGTCTGTACAGAGAGATCCCATAAAACTATGGCAGCATAGGTATTCCCTGTACTAAGCACAATTCAGCAGGAACAGTCCCCTAAGTTTGCTCATAGTCTGTACAGAGAGATCCCATAAAACTATGGCAGCATAGGTATTCCCTGTACTAAGCACAATTCAGCAGGAACAGTCCCCTAAGTTTGCTCATAGTCTGTACAGAGAGATCCCATAAAACTATGGCAGCATAGGTATTCCCTGTACTAAGCACAATTCAGCAGGAACAGTCCCTAAGTTTGCTCATAGTCTGTACAGAGAGATCCCATAAAACTATGGCAGCATAGGTATTCCCTGTACTAAGCACAATTCAGCAGGAACAGTCCCCTAAGTTTGCTCATAGTCTGTACAGAGAGATCCCATAAAACTATGGCAGCATAGGTATTCCCTGTACTAAGCACAATTCAGCAGGAACAGTCCCTAAGTTTGCTCATAGTCTGTACAGAGAGATCCCATAAAACTATGGCAGCATAGGTATTCCCTGTACTAAGCACAATTCAGCAGGAACAGTCCCCTAAGTTTGCTCATAGTCTGTACAGAGAGATCCCATAAAACTATGGCAGCATAGGTATTCCCTGTACTAAGCACAATTCAGCAGGAACAGTCCCCTAAGTTTGCTCATAGTCTGTACAGAGAGATCCCATAAAACTATGGCAGCATAGGTATTCCCTGTACTAAGCACAATTCAGCAGGAACAGTCCCCTAAGTTTGCTCATAGTCTGTACAGAGAGATCCCATAAAACTATGGCAGCATAGGTATTCCCTGTACTAAGCACAATTCAGCAGGAACAGTCCCCTAAGTTTGCTCATAGTCTGTACAGAGAGATCCCATAAAACTATGGCAGCATAGGTATTCCCTGTACTAAGCACAATTCAGCAGGAACAGTCCCCTAAGTTTGCTCATAGTCTGTACAGAGAGATCCCATAAAACTATGGCAGCATAGGTATTCCCTGTACTAAGCACAATTCAGCAGGAACAGTCCCCTAAGTTTGCTCATAGTCTGTACAGAGAGATCCCATAAAACTATGGCAGCATAGGTATTCCCTGTACTAAGCACAATTCAGCAGGAACAGTCCCCTAAGTTTGCTCATAGTCTGTACAGAGAGATCCCATAAAACTATGGCAGCATAGGTATTCCCTGTACTAAGCACAATTCAGCAGGAACAGTCCCTAAGTTTGCTCATAGTCTGTACAGAGAGATCCCATAAAACTATGGCAGCATAGGTATTCCCTGTACTAAGCACAATTCAGCAGGAACAGTCCCCTAAGTTTGCTCATAGTCTGTACAGAGAGATCCCATAAAACTATGGCAGCATAGGTATTCCCTGTACTAAGCACAATTCAGCAGGAACAGTCCCCTAAGTTTGCTCATAGTCTGTACAGAGAGATCCCATAAAACTATGGCAGCATAGGTATTCCCTGTACTAAGCACAATTCAGCAGGAACAGTCCCCTAAGTTTGCTCATAGTCTGTACAGAGAGATCCCATAAAACTATGGCAGCATAGGTATTCCCTGTACTAAGCACAATTCAGCAGGAACAGTCCCCTAAGTTTGCTCATAGTCTGTACAGAGAGATCCCATAAAACTATGGCAGCATAGGTATTCCCTGTACTAAGCACAATTCAGCAGGAACAGTCCCCTAAGTTTGCTCATAGTCTGTACAGAGAGATCCCATAAAACTATGGCAGCATAGGTATTCCCTGTACTAAGCACAATTCAGCAGGAACAGTCCCCTAAGTTTGCTCATAGTCTGTACAGAGAGATCCCATAAAACTATGGCAGCATAGGTATTCCCTGTACTAAGCACAATTCAGCAGGAACAGTCCCTAAGTTTGCTCATAGTCTGTACAGAGAGATCCCATAAAACTATGGCAGCATAGGTATTCCCTGTACTAAGCACAATTCAGCAGGAACAGTCCCTAAGTTTGCTCATAGTCTGTACAGAGAGATCCCATAAAACTATGGCAGCATAGGTATTCCCTGTACTAAGCACAATTCAGCAGGAACAGTCCCTAAGTTTGCTCATAGTCTGTACAGAGAGATCCCATAAAACTATGGCAGCATAGGTATTCCCTGTACTAAGCACAATTCAGCAGGAACAGTCCCCTAAGTTTGCTCATAGTCTGTACAGAGAGATCCCATAAAACTATGGCAGCATAGGTATTCCCTGTACTAAGCACAATTCAGCAGGAACAGTCCCCTAAGTTTGCTCATAGTCTGTACAGAGAGATCCCATAAAACTATGGCAGCATAGGTATTCCCTGTACTAAGCACAATTCAGCAGGAACAGTCCCTAAGTTTGCTCATAGTCTGTACAGAGAGATCCCATAAAACTATGGCAGCATAGGTATTCCCTGTACTAAGCACAATTCAGCAGGAACAGTCCCCTAAGTTTGCTCATAGTCTGTACAGAGAGATCCCATAAAACTATGGCAGCATAGGTATTCCCTGTACTAAGCACAATTCAGCAGGAACAGTCCCCTAAGTTTGCTCATAGTCTGTACAGAGAGATCCCATAAAACTATGGCAGCATAGGTATTCCCTGTACTAAGCACAATTCAGCAGGAACAGTCCCTAAGTTTGCTCATAGTCTGTACAGAGAGATCCCATAAAACTATGGCAGCATAGGTATTCCCTGTACTAAGCACAATTCAGCAGGAACAGTCCCTAAGTTTGCTCATAGTCTGTACAGAGAGATCCCATAAAACTATGGCAGCATAGGTATTCCCTGTACTAAGCACAATTCAGCAGGAACAGTCCCCTAAGTTTGCTCATAGTCTGTACAGAGAGATCCCATAAAACTATGGCAGCATAGGTATTCCCTGTACTAAGCACAATTCAGCAGGAACAGTCCCTAAGTTTGCTCATAGTCTGTACAGAGAGATCCCATAAAACTATGGCAGCATAGGTATTCCCTGTACTAAGCACAATTCAGCAGGAACAGTCCCTAAGTTTGCTCATAGTCTGTACAGAGAGATCCCATAAAACTATGGCAGCATAGGTATTCCCTGTACTAAGCACAATTCAGCAGGAACAGTCCCCTAAGTTTGCTCATAGTCTGTACAGAGAGATCCCATAAAACTATGGCAGCATAGGTATTCCCTGTACTAAGCACAATTCAGCAGGAACAGTCCCCTAAGTTTGCTCATAGTCTGTACAGAGAGATCCCATAAAACTATGGCAGCATAGGTATTCCCTGTACTAAGCACAATTCAGCAGGAACAGTCCCCTAAGTTTGCTCATAGTCTGTACAGAGAGATCCCATAAAACTATGGCAGCATAGGTATTCCCTGTACTAAGCACAATTCAGCAGGAACAGTCCCTAAGTTTGCTCATAGTCTGTACAGAGAGATCCCATAAAACTATGGCAGCATAGGTATTCCCTGTACTAAGCACAATTCAGCAGGAACAGTCCCCTAAGTTTGCTCATAGTCTGTACAGAGAGATCCCATAAAACTATGGCAGCATAGGTATTCCCTGTACTAAGCACAATTCAGCAGGAACAGTCCCCTAAGTTTGCTCATAGTCTGTACAGAGAGATCCCATAAAACTATGGCAGCATAGGTATTCCCTGTACTAAGCACAATTCAGCAGGAACAGTCCCTAAGTTTGCTCATAGTCTGTACAGAGAGATCCCATAAAACTATGGCAGCATAGGTATTCCCTGTACTAAGCACAATTCAGCAGGAACAGTCCCTAAGTTTGCTCATAGTCTGTACAGAGAGATCCCATAAAACTATGGCAGCATAGGTATTCCCTGTACTAAGCACAATTCAGCAGGAACAGTCCCCTAAGTTTGCTCATAGTCTGTACAGAGAGATCCCATAAAACTATGGCAGCATAGGTATTCCCTGTACTAAGCACAATTCAGCAGGAACAGTCCCCTAAGTTTGCTCATAGTCTGTACAGAGAGATCCCATAAAACTATGGCAGCATAGGTATTCCCTGTACTAAGCACAATTCAGCAGGAACAGTCCCTAAGTTTGCTCATAGTCTGTACAGAGAGATCCCATAAAACTATGGCAGCATAGGTATTCCCTGTACTAAGCACAATTCAGCAGGAACAGTCCCCTAAGTTTGCTCATAGTCTGTACAGAGAGATCCCATAAAACTATGGCAGCATAGGTATTCCCTGTACTAAGCACAATTCAGCAGGAACAGTCCCTAAGTTTGCTCATAGTCTGTACAGAGAGATCCCATAAAACTATGGCAGCATAGGTATTCCCTGTACTAAGCACAATTCAGCAGGAACAGTCCCCTAAGTTTGCTCATAGTCTGTACAGAGAGATCCCATAAAACTATGGCAGCATAGGTATTCCCTGTACTAAGCACAATTCAGCAGGAACAGTCCCCTAAGTTTGCTCATAGTCTGTACAGAGAGATCCCATAAAACTATGGCAGCATAGGTATTCCCTGTACTAAGCACAATTCAGCAGGAACAGTCCCCTAAGTTTGCTCATAGTCTGTACAGAGAGATCCCATAAAACTATGGCAGCATAGGTATTCCCTGTACTAAGCACAATTCAGCAGGAACAGTCCCTAAGTTTGCTCATAGTCTGTACAGAGAGATCCCATAAAACTATGGCAGCATAGGTATTCCCTGTACTAAGCACAATTCAGCAGGAACAGTCCCCTAAGTTTGCTCATAGTCTGTACAGAGAGATCCCATAAAACTATGGCAGCATAGGTATTCCCTGTACTAAGCACAATTCAGCAGGAACAGTCCCCTAAGTTTGCTCATAGTCTGTACAGAGAGATCCCATAAAACTATGGCAGCATAGGTATTCCCTGTACTAAGCACAATTCAGCAGGAACAGTCCCCTAAGTTTGCTCATAGTCTGTACAGAGAGATCCCATAAAACTATGGCAGCATAGGTATTCCCTGTACTAAGCACAATTCAGCAGGAACAGTCCCCTAAGTTTGCTCATAGTCTGTACAGAGAGATCCCATAAAACTATGGCAGCATAGGTATTCCCTGTACTAAGCACAATTCAGCAGGAACAGTCCCTAAGTTTGCTCATAGTCTGTACAGAGAGATCCCATAAAACTATGGCAGCATAGGTATTCCCTGTACTAAGCACAATTCAGCAGGAACAGTCCCTAAGTTTGCTCATAGTCTGTACAGAGAGATCCCATAAAACTATGGCAGCATAGGTATTCCCTGTACTAAGCACAATTCAGCAGGAACAGTCCCTAAGTTTGCTCATAGTCTGTACAGAGAGATCCCATAAAACTATGGCAGCATAGGTATTCCCTGTACTAAGCACAATTCAGCAGGAACAGTCCCCTAAGTTTGCTCATAGTCTGTACAGAGAGATCCCATAAAACTATGGCAGCATAGGTATTCCCTGTACTAAGCACAATTCAGCAGGAACAGTCCCCTAAGTTTGCTCATAGTCTGTACAGAGAGATCCCATAAAACTATGGCAGCATAGGTATTCCCTGTACTAAGCACAATTCAGCAGGAACAGTCCCTAAGTTTGCTCATAGTCTGTACAGAGAGATCCCATAAAACTATGGCAGCATAGGTATTCCCTGTACTAAGCACAATTCAGCAGGAACAGTCCCTAAGTTTGCTCATAGTCTGTACAGAGAGATCCCATAAAACTATGGCAGCATAGGTATTCCCTGTACTAAGCACAATTCAGCAGGAACAGTCCCTAAGTTTGCTCATAGTCTGTACAGAGAGATCCCATAAAACTATGGCAGCATAGGTATTCCCTGTACTAAGCACAATTCAGCAGGAACAGTCCCCTAAGTTTGCTCATAGTCTGTACAGAGAGATCCCATAAAACTATGGCAGCATAGGTATTCCCTGTACTAAGCACAATTCAGCAGGAACAGTCCCCTAAGTTTGCTCATAGTCTGTACAGAGAGATCCCATAAAACTATGGCAGCATAGGTATTCCCTGTACTAAGCACAATTCAGCAGGAACAGTCCCCTAAGTTTGCTCATAGTCTGTACAGAGAGATCCCATAAAACTATGGCAGCATAGGTATTCCCTGTACTAAGCACAATTCAGCAGGAACAGTCCCTAAGTTTGCTCATAGTCTGTACAGAGAGATCCCATAAAACTATGGCAGCATAGGTATTCCCTGTACTAAGCACAATTCAGCAGGAACAGTCCCTAAGTTTGCTCATAGTCTGTACAGAGAGATCCCATAAAACTATGGCAGCATAGGTATTCCCTGTACTAAGCACAATTCAGCAGGAACAGTCCCTAAGTTTGCTCATAGTCTGTACAGAGAGATCCCATAAAACTATGGCAGCATAGGTATTCCCTGTACTAAGCACAATTCAGCAGGAACAGTCCCCTAAGTTTGCTCATAGTCTGTACAGAGAGATCCCATAAAACTATGGCAGCATAGGTATTCCCTGTACTAAGCACAATTCAGCAGGAACAGTCCCCTAAGTTTGCTCATAGTCTGTACAGAGAGATCCCATAAAACTATGGCAGCATAGGTATTCCCTGTACTAAGCACAATTCAGCAGGAACAGTCCCCTAAGTTTGCTCATAGTCTGTACAGAGAGATCCCATAAAACTATGGCAGCATAGGTATTCCCTGTACTAAGCACAATTCAGCAGGAACAGTCCCCTAAGTTTGCTCATAGTCTGTACAGAGAGATCCCATAAACTATGGCAGCATAGGTATTCCCTGTACTAAGCACAATTCAGCAGGAACAGTCCCCTAAGTTTGCTCATAGTCTGTACAGAGAGATCCCATAAAACTATGGCAGCATAGGTATTCCCTGTACTAAGCACAATTCAGCAGGAACAGTCCCCTAAGTTTGCTCATAGTCTGTACAGAGAGATCCCATAAAACTATGGCAGCATAGGTATTCCCTGTACTAAGCACAATTCAGCAGGAACAGTCCCCTAAGTTTGCTCATAGTCTGTACAGAGAGATCCCATAAAACTATGGCAGCATAGGTATTCCCTGTACTAAGCACAATTCAGCAGGAACAGTCCCTAAGTTTGCTCATAGTCTGTACAGAGAGATCCCATAAAACTATGGCAGCATAGGTATTCCCTGTACTAAGCACAATTCAGCAGGAACAGTCCCCTAAGTTTGCTCATAGTCTGTACAGAGAGATCCCATAAAACTATGGCAGCATAGGTATTCCCTGTACTAAGCACAATTCAGCAGGAACAGTCCCTAAGTTTGCTCATAGTCTGTACAGAGAGATCCCATAAAACTATGGCAGCATAGGTATTCCCTGTACTAAGCACAATTCAGCAGGAACAGTCCCCTAAGTTTGCTCATAGTCTGTACAGAGAGATCCCATAAAACTATGGCAGCATAGGTATTCCCTGTACTAAGCACAATTCAGCAGGAACAGTCCCCTAAGTTTGCTCATAGTCTGTACAGAGAGATCCCATAAAACTATGGCAGCATAGGTATTCCCTGTACTAAGCACAATTCAGCAGGAACAGTCCCCTAAGTTTGCTCATAGTCTGTACAGAGAGATCCCATAAAACTATGGCAGCATAGGTATTCCCTGTACTAAGCACAATTCAGCAGGAACAGTCCCCTAAGTTTGCTCATAGTCTGTACAGAGAGATCCCATAAAACTATGGCAGCATAGGTATTCCCTGTACTAAGCACAATTCAGCAGGAACAGTCCCCTAAGTTTGCTCATAGTCTGTACAGAGAGATCCCATAAAACTATGGCAGCATAGGTATTCCCTGTACTAAGCACAATTCAGCAGGAACAGTCCCTAAGTTTGCTCATAGTCTGTACAGAGAGATCCCATAAAACTATGGCAGCATAGGTATTCCCTGTACTAAGCACAATTCAGCAGGAACAGTCCCTAAGTTTGCTCATAGTCTGTACAGAGAGATCCCATAAAACTATGGCAGCATAGGTATTCCCTGTACTAAGCACAATTCAGCAGGAACAGTCCCCTAAGTTTGCTCATAGTCTGTACAGAGAGATCCCATAAAACTATGGCAGCATAGGTATTCCCTGTACTAAGCACAATTCAGCAGGAACAGTCCCTAAGTTTGCTCATAGTCTGTACAGAGAGATCCCATAAAACTATGGCAGCATAGGTATTCCCTGTACTAAGCACAATTCAGCAGGAACAGTCCCTAAGTTTGCTCATAGTCTGTACAGAGAGATCCCATAAAACTATGGCAGCATAGGTATTCCCTGTACTAAGCACAATTCAGCAGGAACAGTCCCCTAAGTTTGCTCATAGTCTGTACAGAGAGATCCCATAAAACTATGGCAGCATAGGTATTCCCTGTACTAAGCACAATTCAGCAGGAACAGTCCCCTAAGTTTGCTCATAGTCTGTACAGAGAGATCCCATAAAACTATGGCAGCATAGGTATTCCCTGTACTAAGCACAATTCAGCAGGAACAGTCCCCTAAGTTTGCTCATAGTCTGTACAGAGAGATCCCATAAAACTATGGCAGCATAGGTATTCCCTGTACTAAGCACAATTCAGCAGGAACAGTCCCCTAAGTTTGCTCATAGTCTGTACAGAGAGATCCCATAAAACTATGGCAGCATAGGTATTCCCTGTACTAAGCACAATTCAGCAGGAACAGTCCCCTAAGTTTGCTCATAGTCTGTACAGAGAGATCCCATAAAACTATGGCAGCATAGGTATTCCCTGTACTAAGCACAATTCAGCAGGAACAGTCCCTAAGTTTGCTCATAGTCTGTACAGAGAGATCCCATAAAACTATGGCAGCATAGGTATTCCCTGTACTAAGCACAATTCAGCAGGAACAGTCCCCTAAGTTTGCTCATAGTCTGTACAGAGAGATCCCATAAAACTATGGCAGCATAGGTATTCCCTGTACTAAGCACAATTCAGCAGGAACAGTCCCCTAAGTTTGCTCATAGTCTGTACAGAGAGATCCCATAAAACTATGGCAGCATAGGTATTCCCTGTACTAAGCACAATTCAGCAGGAACAGTCCCCTAAGTTTGCTCATAGTCTGTACAGAGAGATCCCATAAAACTATGGCAGCATAGGTATTCCCTGTACTAAGCACAATTCAGCAGGAACAGTCCCCTAAGTTTGCTCATAGTCTGTACAGAGAGATCCCATAAAACTATGGCAGCATAGGTATTCCCTGTACTAAGCACAATTCAGCAGGAACAGTCCCCTAAGTTTGCTCATAGTCTGTACAGAGAGATCCCATAAAACTATGGCAGCATAGGTATTCCCTATACTAAGCACAATTCAGCAGGAACAGCCCTAAGTTTGCTCATAGTCTGTACAGAGAGATCCCATAAAACTATGGCAGCATAGGTATTCCCTGTACTAAGCACAATTCAGCAGGAACAGTCCCCTAAGTTTGCTCATAGTCTGTACAGAGAGATCCCATAAAACTATGGCAGCATAGGTATTCCCTGTACTAAGCACAATTCAGCAGGAACAGTCCCCTAAGTTTGCTCATAGTCTGTACAGAGATCCCATAAAACTATGGCAGCATAGGTATTCCCTGTACTAAGCACAATTCAGCAGGAACAGTCCCCTAAGTTTGCTCATAGTCTGTACAGAGAGATCCCATAAAACTATGGCAGCATAGGTATTCCCTGTACTAAGCACAATTCAGCAGGAACAGTCCCTAAGTTTGCTCATAGTCTGTACAGAGAGATCCCATAAAACTATGGCAGCATAGGTATTCCCTGTACTAAGCACAATTCAGCAGGAACAGTCCCCTAAGTTTGCTCATAGTCTGTACAGAGAGATCCCATAAAACTATGGCAGCATAGGTATTCCCTGTACTAAGCACAATTCAGCAGGAACAGTCCCCTAAGTTTGCTCATAGTCTGTACAGAGATCCCATAAAACTATGGCAGCATAGGTATTCCCCTGTACTAAGCACAATTCAGCAGGAACAGTCCCCTAAGTTTGCTCATAGTCTGTACAGAGAGATCCCATAAAACTATGGCAGCATAGGTATTCCCTGTACTAAGCACAATTCAGCAGGAACAGTCCCTAAGTTTGCTCATAGTCTGTACAGAGAGATCCCATAAAACTATGGCAGCATAGGTATTCCCTGTACTAAGCACAATTCAGCAGGAACAGTCCCCTAAGTTTGCTCATAGTCTGTACAGAGAGATCCCATAAAACTATGGCAGCATAGGTATTCCCTGTACTAAGCACAATTCAGCAGGAACAGTCCCCTAACGTTTGCTCATAGTCTGTACAGAGAGATCCCATAAAAACTATGGCAGCACAATATTCCCTGTACTAAGCACAATTCAGCAGGAACAGTCCCTAAGAT